>NW_007726906.1:117431-149687 GCF_000696425.1 Galeopterus variegatus | reverse complement strand
GGGGGGGGGGGGGGGGGGGGTAAGTATCTAATACATGGAACTTTGGGGGTCATGATTCAATTCATAGCAGAGAGTTTTCCAGAGGCTACATGACATATAATGTTGCAATAAATTAAGTGCAGGAGCAGATAAGTATTCAACTCTCTTTTGTTAAGCCAGACATTAAGAGATATACAAAAAAAATAAAATAATATCATTCTACTCACTATGATTTTTTTGAATTAGAATGATTTTTTATTAAAAATGTATCATTTATGTTAATATATAACAGTTTCTCATTCTTATTTTTAAATAAATTAAGCATTTTTCAGTTTTAACTGAAACGTATCAATACAGCTAGCCCACATAAGCAAAAGCTCCTTGAGGCCTCAGTAATTTTTGATATAGTAAAGGGGTCTCACCCCAGAATGTTTGAGAGTCACTGGTATAGACTGATGCTTAAGTGTGGTGGTTTTGCAATCACAAGGCCTGAGTTTGAATCCTGGCTTTACCACTACTACCGTGTAACTTTGGGTATGTTACTTTTCTCCCTGGTCCTCAGTTTCTTAATTGGTAAAATGAGAATAATGATAACACTCATTATCTAACTAATAGAGTTGCTGAGAGAATTAAATGAGAGAATACATACTAGATACTTTGAACAGGGCCTGGCACAGAGTAAGCACTGAACGATTATTGGCTCATGACAGTGTTTTAAATGTAACATATACTTATTTTAGAGAACTTAGAAAATAGAAAAAACTACTGAGAAGAAGTTAAAGTCATCCCTGATGCAACTACTCAGAAATAGCCATTGTTTGTGTGTTTGTGTGTCTGTGTATTTGATCTTTATACAAAATTTTGAGTCCTTTGTTGTGTAACATATTCTGACCAATCCATTATATAGTCTTTTTATGATTTTTTCGTGGCTCTATTATATTACTTATGTTCCATTATATAGTCAGTATAAGCCATAATAAATTTAACCCTTCCCCTTTTAGATTGGGTCCTACTTTTCACCACTATAAATAATGTGTAATTAGCATTCTTTTATATAAATCTTTGTCCACATCGCTGATTCTTTTCTTAGGATAAATTGTGAAAGTGTAATTATTGGGGCAAAAAGCTCTTTATGCATATGTCCAAGTTGCTATTTGGAACATTTATATCTATTACATTCTTTTGTAAGAAAGCAGTGTATGAGCACGTTCATTTTAAGGCATTCACATTTGCCAGCATTTAAAATTATTGTTTTATTTTGAAATTAATTAATATTGGCCAATTTGGTAGGGCGAAATGGTACACAATTTTAAGTTTTGCATACTCACTGATTACTAATGGGTACAGTTCTTGGAAATTAGAATTTTCATTTTATGAATCGCTCTTCATTTCCTTTGAATTTATAAAAGCAAGGTATTCCTATTTTTCCTACTGATTTATAAGTCATCAGTAAATTGTCTATCAGACTGGTGGCAGATTTTTTTGGTTTGTTGGTTGGCAAATTTTTTTTTCATTTAAAAAGTATGCTGAAAATAGTTTGTGAAGACCCTACTGATTTATAAGTCATCAGTAAATTGTCTATCAGACTGGTGGCAGATTTTTTTGGTTTTTTGGTTGGCAAATTTTTTTTTCATTTAAAAAGTATGCTGAAAATAGTTTGTGAAGACTTTTGTGTAGTCACATCCATTTGTCTGCTTTCTAAAATTTTTCTCCCCTTGCTTTCAGGCTTAGAAAGCCTATCCCTATCTTGAGTTTAAATTTGTGACTTTTCTTGTCTTTTCTCTCCCTTTCCTTTCATTTTCATTTCTTCCTTTCCTCTTTAATTCTTTTCCTTCTCTCTCTCTTTCTTTCTCTAGATTTGCCTTAACATTTAACTCTTTATACATCTGGATTTAATTGCACTACAGCTCAAACTTGATTTTTTTCAAATTAGCCAGTCCTCTCGATAGCTAGTTTTTCAATAGTCCGTCTCCTTGTTTATTGTGACAGTTTCTTTGTCATACACTAACTTCAGTTATGTACTAGGGCTGTCTCAGGGCCCCCCATTTTTCTCTATTGATCTACAGAGTGATTATAGTGCCAGGATCATACTGTTTTAATTGGGTTTATAATATGTTTTCATATCTGGCAGAGCAAAAATTTTCTCATTACTCTTCTTCCAAACTTATCCAGTCATCTGCATGCTTTATTATTTCAGATGTATTTTTGAGTAATTTTTTCAGGTCTCACACACCCACTCCCTGCATCCCATTGACATTTTGGTTTTGATTCTGATGGAGGTAAGAATTAACTTCAGGAGAGTTGGTATCTTTATAGTAGTCAGTCTTCTCATGCAGGAACACACAATACTGTTCTGCTCATTCAGTTCTTCTTTTATGTCTATCAGGGAAGTTTAAAATTTTCATCACATAAATACCACACGTTTACTGTTCAGATTATTTCTAAATTTTTTCTGTGAATTATTTTTCCATTTCTTTTATAAGCTCTGTTTATTACTGAAATGCACAAAACCTATTGATTATTAAATATTTATCTTATGCTCATATTATCAACTCTTGAATGCCGTTATTAAGTTTCAAAGTTTACAGGAACATCTTGGTATTTTTTAGATATATAATATTATTTGTAAATCACTGTAATATATTTAATTCATTTATATATAATATAACACATAATCTATAGCATGTTGCATATCATATACAAAATATTATCTATTATAATATGTTGTGTATTTGTTTTCATTCTTATTGATTAATTAGAATTTACAGCAGAATGTTGGGTAGTTATGATGATAGCAGACATCTGTATCTGGGTTCTTCTAGTGTTTGCAATTAAAGGCTAACTGGTAGTGTAAGATAGAGGATCTTATATTAATGATGTGTCTGTCTTTCCACTAGTCTTTTCTTCCTTCCTTTCTTTTTTCTTTTTTCCTTCCTCTCTCCCTCCCCTTTTTCTTCCCTCCCTTCCTCTTTTTCTTTCTTTCTTTCCTTTTTCTAGCAGGAAATTGGCAGCGTATTACCAAATGACTTTTTGGCATTGATGGCACCTAGTGAGGTTTTTCTTAAGTGACCTCTTTTAAAAAATTTATTGTTTATTGCCTAACTTTGTTTATTTTTTAAAATGAATTTATTTTTAAATTAAAATGTACTGACTGTGCCTATTTATGAGGTACAGAGTTATATTTCAATACATGTATACAATGTGTGATGATCAAATCAAGGTCATTAGCATATTCATCATAGCAAAACTTTATCATTGCTTTGTCTGTGATGTGTTATAGTAATAGATAATATTAAACTACCCTCGTGTTCCCAGGATAAAACCCATTTGGTCAGATTTTTATTCTTTCCGAAGTTTATCTTCCAAAGATAAAAGATAAGGGAATTTGACTACATTTTTAGCTATTGGTAGTAAACTGACGAACTGCTTTCAAGATCCAATTGTTTTTAAGCTTTGTGAATTCAATGACAACACTTATTTCAGAAATTACTTTTCAAGTTTGGATCAATCTTTTATTGCACAAAAAATACTTTATAAACTATATTTATCATTAATAAAAGTGGTCCCTACTCCTCCTTTTTATTTTTATTTTCTTTTCAATATGACTTGGACCTGATTTGATAGCAATATTCTGAGGTTGTAATCCTAATCCAATTAGGGAAAATGGTTATACTGCATTAAAAACAAATGGCCTTTCAGGAATTCATTACTTTATTATTTACATTGCTCTACAGAAAATAGGGATAATAAGCATAAAATATAGGCGGTCTAGAAACCAGAAATGAAATAAATTAAAGAGGTTATATAATAATTATTAAATTATAACACTTTAGTTATTGAATATGAATACATTTTTAGTGTATTGGGATTCAGAAACATTATTTCTAGCAATATTGAACCCATTTATATTTCCCCAAATAAAAAGGATTATAGAATGTTACCTGCCAAGAATCTGTTTATCTTATTTTACTCTTAGAAATTTACTTGTTCTAGCTGCCAGCAGGATTGAAACAAATAATTGACTTCAATTATAACTATTAAACTCTAAATGAAAACTCAAGCTGTTAAGGAAAACGCAGACTTGAGAAATTCTTCTAGTAGATTGGCTTTCAGAGTGGGGCAGTCTGGGCAGCCATTGACGAGCCCTGAAGTGGTGTTAAGGACACCTGAGCGTTCTCGAAGTCTCGCTAACGTGCTAACACGCAGGAGTTTTAAAGTATGAGCAGGACTGCTTCTCAGCTCCCATGCTGTGCAGCCTGGGACGTCTCCCACAGGCACTATGTTTAGCTGCCCATCTTACCTCCGTCAGGGGTGAGCAGGAGGTTTCTCGATGGCCCTCATCTCAGGTGCTGGAGTCGGCTCCTTGACTTCAGAGCACTGGGCTTTAGTCCTCAGCCTGGACTTTCAGTTCTGGCTCCATGAACAGCACCATCATTCCACTCACTTCAGCCTGGTTCTGGAGGAAACTGGAAATGCAGGTCCTGTCTTTGGCACAGTGTTAATCCCAGCGGGGGTCAGCGGGCATGACAGCCTGGTGGGACTGTTTCTTTGTACAGGTGCTGCCTACATCTAATGCAGCATTCACAATGAAGTCCTGCACACCTACTATGGGCCAGGTACAGTGCTAGGCTCTGGGACTAAAAAAATCTGGTGACATTGTTTCTTAAAGCACCTGAAACATTGTTCTGCTCCAGGAGGGTGCTCAATGAACACTTGTCGAGTGTCTTCCACACAGTCCGAGCTTGAGGAAGGGAAGGCTATTTCTTGGGCAGTGGTTAAGCGTGGCTGGACTCCTTAGCCTCTTGTAGATGTGGCCATTAAAAGTCAGGGCCAGCAAGGGCAGGGAGACTGTATGACCACTGGTCTGAGATGGTAAATGACGCAATTAATGTTACAAATTCACCTCCATGGATAAAATGCGAATGAAAAATAATTCCTAGTCCGTTTAGTACTCTGGCTTAGCAAAATAGTGTGCTCAGTTCTGAAATTAATATTGCAGAAAATATTGAAGAGTGTGAATATTTATATTAATTGTTCAAAGTTATTAACCCAAAATGATTATTTTTCTTGTTTTTATTATAGTCAAACCAAGACAATCAACATTGGAAGAAGAGCTTACAGGCTTTAAAATCATGTAGGCAAGTATCTATTTTTAGATTGTTAACGAACACATTTGGTTTTGAGTTTTTAATTAGACACCCCTCATTAATATATAGTATAGAAATGTCAAAGAGCAGAGAGATGGGGTGGATTTCACTGTAATTCAGCATTTTGCTGGCTTGTTTTAAAGAATATTTATGAGTGGCCTCACATTGAGTTTTTAATTAGACACCCCTCATTAATATATAGTATAGAAATGTCAAAGAGCAGAGAGGTGGGGTGGATTTCACTGTAATTCAGCATTTTGCTGGCTTGTTTTAAAGAATATTTATGAGTGGCCTCACGGCAGTGACTGAACGGCAGAGGCCGGAGCTGCCAGGATGTCTAATGGCCTCACACAGGCTGTCCCGGCTCCTCAGACTGTTCGCTCAGACTCGGGGCAGAAGCTGATTGTTCCAGTCAAGGCAGGGGTGCAAAACTTCCTTTCCCTGTGACATACCTGGGAAAATGCTGCTAATGGCAGCAGAGGAAATGTGGCAGGGGAGCTTGTTCAGTCTACAGAGCGAGATGCAGACACAGCAAAGACCAAGGCATCCCTGGGAGCAGAGAGACCAGCAGGTGGACACACCTGCCAGAGCCACTGCAGGACAGGTGAGCTCGGGAGCCATTCATGAAGGTCCGACACTTGACTTCTGCACAAATGCTTAGGCCCTGGGAGGGCCACCAAGGGTCTCTTGGGAGACCTCATGACAGGTCCTGGGTCAGAGGGCTCACACCCCTTCAGGGCCAGCTGGAGGCCGCACCATGGTGGAGGTCCCCTGATTTATCTCTCTGCCAATTCTTTGAGGGAATTCTTTGTGGGCACAACATGCCCCGTACCACCACCCTACGGTAGTGGAATTCTTCAGGACAGGCTGACAAGAACATGAGGCCTGAGGAGGAGGCCCCTCTGCTTTCTGCCACCGGAGCAATGAGACCAGTATCGTCTAGTGACCACTATGAGTGGGGACTGAGTCCCAAGCTTGGGTGGGGGTAGATAACAGAGCCACAGCAGTGCAGCTGAGGCTGTTTTGAGGTGACATCTATGAGAAATAGCTAAGTCCAAGAACCACTTGGGAAGATTCTCAAATTCTCAAATTTTTAAGGTAAAAGAGTCTCCAAACCAGTGCTTTGGTAGTAAATATGTAATTTAAAAATATCATTTGAATTTACACACACAAATGAAATACCCTTTTCTCAGTTAAATCTATACAGGGATTCTAATGCATTATCATCTAAATGTTTTAAAATATGCTTTACTGGTAACAAGTAGTAAGAGTTTGAGAGGAACTTTTGTCTGTGTTCAGGATTATCTCAAGATCAAGTTTGGCAGTTTGAAGACCCAAGAAGCTAAAATACAAGGGTCCCTTAAAAATTTCATGGAAAGATTCATGTCATCTTTTAATTCTTTTTTTCCACTAACTTGGTGAAGTGCCCTTGTATTTGCAGTATAGTTTATTAAGTTCTCTTCTCCCTTAAAAATTTCATGGAAAGATTCATGTCATCTTTTAATTCTTTTTTTCCACTAACTTGCTGAAGTGCCCTTGTATTTGCAGTATAGTTTATTAAGTTCTCTTTACTTTATTCCAGTTCTTTACCTATAAGAAGCCTGCATCATAATCGTATTTTTACCCAGGGAACCAACACACCTCTGGGTGGGGGTACCACGTTCTTTTTCTAGAGTGGGTTAAAAAGTAAGTTAGCACCCAGGGTGGGAGCCGAGGGTTCTCTTCACTTTATTCCAGTTCTTTACCTATAAGAAGCCTGCATCATAATCGTATTTTTACCCAGGGAACCAACACACCTCTGGGTGGGGGGACCACGTTCTTTTTCTAGAGTGGGTTAAAAAGTAAGTTAGCACCCAGGGTGGGAGCCGAGGCCTTGGTCCCCCTCCCACCCTGCCACCCCAGCCCTTGATGATGCAGGAGGTCCCAGGGCAGGCCTTCTGTGAGGTTCAGAGGTAAAGAAGGGGAAGTTTAGTTTTCCTTTGAAGTTAACCTCCTGCAAAGGCTTTCGATACAGCGGAGGCTCCTTAAGCAGTGTCTGACATTCCTCCCTTGCTTTTCCCTCCTTTGGTGAAATCTGAGGACACCAGATCTTGGAGAGGCAGGTGCTGGCCCATCACCAGATGTGTGCCAGCTGTGGCCCGGGCCGGGTGGTGGGACGAGCCCTGCTCAGCCCCGCCGGCTCCTCCTCGTTACTGGGCGCTGTGTGCGGAATAAAGAAACGCTTTGCTCTCCTGAACCCCTCTTTTGCCTCAGCCCAGACAGAAAGGAAGCCAAAGGACACGGCGAGAGGCTGCTGTCTCTCTCTTTTACGTTCCTTCCACTGTCGCAGGCGGGGGACCCCTTTTGAATTAGCTCACTTTTTTTTTGTTCAAAGGGACAATCTCCAGACAGCGCTTGGAGAAGTCTGTCTGTTACCTTCAGTGTCTTCTCATGCCCACAACTTCTCTGGGGAGTGACACTATTTCCAGGAGAGATTCTGATGGAAATTTTGGACCAATTTTGAAAATGCTATAGGTATAAACATCTCAGAAAGGCTGAACTTGATGTGTGGATGCTTTAAGAGGAGCAAAACCAAGCAAAGCATGACAGTGGCCTCAAACTCAGACAAAGCTCCAGTCGGGGATGGACGTGCTGTGTATATGAATGAAGTGGACACACGTGGTTGTGTGGGACCTGGCAGGGTGGAGACCAACTCTGGACATCTGGAGGTTGTTGTATACTTGTTATCTTATTTAATCTTCCCAATAGCCATTGTGGAATGGGATATTCTATTTTATTTTTCATTTATTTATTTCCCCACCCGCTTTATTGTGTATAATTTGGTGAGTTTGGACATATGTGTACAATTCATGTTACAATCTCCACAATCCAGGTAATAAACACACCTATCACTTCCCAAAATTTCCTTGTGTCCCCCCTCCTTTTTTTGTGGCATTAATGCAACATGTACTCCACCCTCTTCACCAATTTTAAGTACACCAAACCTCCTCATTAGCCATGTACACTGTGTGCTATAGCAGATCTCTGGAGCTTACTCATCTGGTGCAACTGTGACTTGATACTCATTAAGCAATAACTCCCCATGGAGTGGGAGATTTCAGACTTCTATTTTACACATAAAAAAAACAGAATCAGGGCAGTGAAGTCACTTGTCCAAGTCACAGCTGGGAAGAGCTGGAACTGGAATTTGAACCCAGGTCTCAAGCCAGCTTACTCATCTGGTGCAACTGTGACTTGATACTCATTAAGCAATAACTCCCCATGGAGTGGGAGATTTCAGACTTCTATTTTACACATAAAAAAAAACAGAATCAGGGCAGTGAAGTCACTTGTCCAAGTCATAGCTGGTAAGAGCTGGAACTGGAATTTGAACCCAGCTCTCAAGCTCAAAATTCTGAGCTCTTTCCCTTCCAGGTTGTTAGCGGTGCAGCTAGTGGCCTGGAAGGTGTCATCTGCAGCTGCCCCACCTTAGAGTCTCAGTTAGATTTGGGGTACTTGGCTAGGTACACTGAGGTCCAGATGCTTCCACTGTAAGAACGTCTAAATGTCATTCTTTATCCTGAGGCTCTCAGAAACACATTGAGGAGAACCAGTATAACAACCCAAATCAACATGACACAGGTTTCCTTAGCAGCATCAGACAGTACAGGGTATGTGGCTTTGGTGTCAGAGAACATGGGTTCGAATCTTGTCTCAGCCATTTACTAGTGGTGTGACCTTGGACAGGCTACTCAGTCTCTCTGACTTCAGTTCCTTTCTGTAAAATGGGGCCTATAATAATTCATACCCCAAAGGGTTGTTGGTGAAGGTTAAAGGAGATAATGCAGACAAGCACCTAACAGTGCCTAGCACGTGGGAAGTGCTAAGTAGAGTTAGGTGTTAATATTACGTACAATTAATTGAATTAACTCAACACGTCTGGCTTCCATAATTGATTCTTCTCTTGGATTGCTGTCTAAGAGGCCAACTTTTGGTCCTGCTTCCTTCATTCTTGCCCTGTGTATCAAGCTTATTCATTGATTATTTATGGGATATAGGAATTGCCTGGAAGGATATTATATTAAAAATCCAGTGAGGATGAGCATTCATTTAAACTTGCAGCAATGTAAAGATGAATAAATATTATTGCACAGACTTGTATTTATTTTTCAGCGAGGCTCACTATTTCGTCATTTGGGGATTAGGATCTTGGTGTACTTACACTTCATCCTGGATGTAGTTGGCTGTGTGTGTGTGTGTGCAGAGGAAAACTAAGAAGAAAATGAACTAAAGATGGAGTTGCTGTTGCTATACAGGATTGATACTATGTCAGCAAGAATGCAAAAGACTGTCAGCAAGAACTAGCCAGGCTTTACTGCAAACCACACACCATCCTATGGGGTTGCCTAGGAGATGCGGAGGTATGGGAGGGGTTTACAGGTGGCTGAAACATATATAAAGTTGCTTAGTGCATGCACTAAGTCCCAGAACTTTGTATCTGGTATCCCGGTTGCCCACCTCCCCAGGTGGCAGCCCCAATCTCAGGCACATCCTGAGCACTCACCTTTGCTGCACTCTCTTGGCAGGGCTATGTGTTCTACACTAACCCTGCTACCTGAGGGGCTCTGTGATCTACATTAGTCCCCCAGGGCTAAGAGAAGCATGCACGTGTTAAGTAAAGTCTTCTTAATGTGTCAGTGCTCTGCGAAAGAAGGCTCCCCTGTCAGGAGCGATCCCAGACTGCTCAACCCATTTCTACTGTGGGAATATATAGCTATTTTACCTGTCAAGAATTTGCAGGATGAATAGGAACTCATAGAACATATGTTCTGGTAGTTAACAGACTTTAAAAGAAAACAAGTTTATACATGGATTTAGAAAGTCTTCTCCCCCTCTCCCCACCGGCTTGTGGCTCACTGAGTCTAAGGGTCAGTCGCCAGTTACCACTGTATTTGTGCTGATGGCCTTTGCGTACATGGAGCCCACTTCATGCATCAGTGTTACAGCCACCGACTGTGGGGTTCGGGTTGGCTAATGGACTCTGCCTGAATCACCCCGTCCAGGCGAACCTGCTTACTGACCTCCCATTTGCATGACTCAGCTGCTGTTTCCTATACGTCCTCCCACCTCCCACCTGGATGGCCACTCACAGTCTTTGGTTAAGATCTGTGATATTGTGAAATAAATATTTAGTCTTCATCCCCTTCTCCTGGCCTATGACTCCTAAAATCCTTGGAATCTCCAAAGCGATAAATGTCTTTTTGTATACTAATGTGTTGATTAGTGGCTGGCAGCCCTGGGTAGCTGCAGGATGGGTGCTGGTCACTAAAAAGACCAAGGCGGGATTAGAGGTTTGGGACTTTAACCCCACCCCACAACCTCTGGGGAGACAGGCTGAAGATTAAGTTGATCACTGATGGTTAATGATTTAATCAAGTATGCCTACATAAGGAAGCTTCCATAAAAACCCAAAAGGACTAGGTTCAGTCAAAGGACTGAACCTCTCTTCCCACTGCCTTGACCTGTGCGTCTTTTCATCTGTATCCTTTGTAATATCCTTTATAATAAATGGATAATCATAAGTGTTTCCCTGAGTTCTGTGAGCCACTCTAGCAAATTAACCAAACCAAGGAGGGGGTCGTGGGAACCCCGACTTATAGCCGGTAGGTCAGAATCACAGGTAAAGCAACCCAGGGCTTGTGATAGGCATTGGAAGTGGGGGGCTGTCTTATGGGACAGAGCCCTCCACCTGTGGGATCTGAGGCTATCTCCAGGTAGACAGTTTCAGAATTGAATTGGAGGACACCTAGCTGGTGTCACTGCAGAATTGATTGCTTGCTTGGTGTGTGGGAAAACCCCCACACATATTTGGTCACAGAAGTCTTTTGTGTTGATTGTCACTCAGCGAGAGTGTATAGGAGAAACTGAGTTTGTAATTCCTGTATTCACAAAGAATATCCCATTTCTTTCATCTGAAATCTTATTCAAGACTCCTTCATGAATCCTCCTAAATTCTTCACTACCTAACTCCGTGTGATTTCAGTCATCCTAATCATTCCAGGAAACACAAGAAGAGAAGAAAGAAAAAGAATAGTAAAGCTAATATTTACTGAGTACCTATTCGATAGCTGGCACTTTCAGGTTTTATTTTTACTATTTTTTCAAAGGAGAAGCTGAGACTCAGAGAGGTCAGGTCCCATAGTATTATTGTGGCAAATCAGGCCTTAAATCCAGCCCTGCCTCACTCAAAGGCCTATATTCTTTACACAATGATAGTATTTGCATGTTTTTGCTGGGATTATTGTTTCCTTTTAAACTTGCTCATTGTAAAATAAAACACAGATATAGAAAACCACATAAAACAAATATGCAGCTTAGTGGAGTTTTGTAAGATGAGCAAATACCCTCGTCAATGCCATGCAGGTCAGGAAATAGGACTTTGCCAGACACCCCAGGGGGCCTGCCATGTGCCTCGTCCCCACTGCTGTCCAGTCCTGCCAAAAGTACCACTACCTGGACTTCCTTGCATAATCACTTCCTTATATTTTTTTATGGTCTTGCCACTCAACTATGCATCCTAGACACCATTGATTTGATATGTTTTTCATAATCTGTAGATTGCCCTACATCTTGTTCTTGTCCTTAAAACTTATATGTTGAAGAACCAGGCCACTGAGTTTCCCAGAGGTAATGTTTTGCTGCTTGTCATGCGTGGGGCATTTTGTCACATCCTTTTGTCCTCTGTGTTCCCTGCAAATCAGCAGCTGAATTCAGAGGCCAGATCACACTCAGTTTTGATCCCCTTGGCAGGACTGTAGATGGCCTTGTGTTTTTCATCAAAAGGAGCATAATACCTGTTTTCATTCTTTCCTGATGTTAGCAACTGTTGATCTCAATCCCTAGATCCCTTAATTTATAGGGTTGCAAAATGGTGATGTTCTAATTCTACCATTTTGTTTTTATTTACTGACTGGAATAGTTTTGTAAGATAATGTTTCCCCTCATCTACTATCTGTTATTCAGAGGTACCACGTAGGAAAGGCAGTTATTTAGTTATTTACCTATTAGTTATTAGTTATATTAGTCCGTTTCTGCTGCTCATAACAAAATATTTGAAACTGGGTGATTTATAAAGAAAACAAAATTTATTGCTTACAGTTTCTGAGACTAGGAAGTCAAAAGTCCATCTGGTGGTGGAGACAATGACCCAGGGGTCTCACATTGCAAGTGGTGGAAGCAGAGAGAGCAGAGACTAACCTCCTCACTCACTCTCTTTTTAAAGCTCTCAGAGCCATGCCCTAAAATTTATTGCTTACAGTTTCTGAGACTAGGAAGTCAAAAGTCCATCTGGTGGTGGAGACAGTGACCCAGGGGTCTCACATTGCAAGTGGTGGAAGCAGAGAGAGCAGAGACTAACCTCCTCACTCACTCTCTTTTTAAAGCTCTCAGAGCCATGCCCCGACCACCATTTTTAATCCACTCACTACTGCACGGTCCTACAATCCAATCACGTTTTCAAGGCTCCACCGGTCAATTACCATAGTAGGATTTCCCACCCTCTTAACAGTCACAGTGGGGACCAAGTTTCCAATACATAAAACTTTGTGGACATGATTCCAGCTTCTTTGAGTTTTGGGGGAACATAATTCAATCCACTACATTAGTTATCGTTATTTACCTATTTTTTTCCCACCCTCTTAACAGTCACAGTGGGGACCAAGTTTCCAATACATAAAACTTTGTGGACACGATTCCAGCTTCTTTGAGTTTTGGGGGAACATAATTCAATCCACTACATTAGTTATCGTTATTTACCTATTTTTGGGGGATAATGCATTGGTTCTCTGTCATCTTCAGAAGGTGACCACTTTAAAAAAATCATTACGAGCCCATGGATTTAAATATATACATTGGGTTTCAATCCATGTGAGCTTTCATCCCGACTGAAGCTTTCTCGCTGTCTGTTGTGTCAGGCTCATCTTCTTATCTTTACATTTCTTGCCCCACCTATTTCTCCAAGAAGCTCTTCTCCCTGTTTAAATAATGAAAAACGATATTTCAAGACCACAATCTAGGAACCAAAAATACTCATTGTTACTGGTTGCTCATTCTTTCCAGGCTTTTCCGGTGGAAAGAGCAAGACAATAAACCCATGTGTGGGTGCTTGTACTCAGAATTAAAATACCTCATAAATTCATATTGATATTTGCAATTCAAATTAAGTACTATAGGATTTTTACCTAAACTCTTTTACATTGTATGTGTATCTTCTTTCTTCCTTCCATGTTAAGGACACAGAAGGTGATAGAATTAGAATATCCCATAATTACTCATTTGCTGTACCCCACATTACACATAAAAAAGTTTTAGAAATAGCGTGCTGATAATACCATCACCAATTTTGATTACTGAAAACAGTTTAATAAAATTTCTAAAAATAATTAAATAAAATTTTTACTAAAAAAGAAAAACAACCAGACATATTTCAATTGATTAAAGAGCAACTACAGTCTTTCCAAAGGGATCAAACCTGAGTCTGATTGAGTCTCTGAATCCAGAGACTTGTAAATTCCTGCCAATTTGCAAAAAATATGCTGTCCTCATTCCTTCCCATTTAAATAGCGGCTGTACTGTATCTACACTGCCAATTCATTTAGTTATCACGTATTATAACCTCTCCCGTTTAGTCCCCATTTAATCTTAGTACTATAAGTAATTATATATTTAATGTTCATCACAAGTCTTTTGGTTGATGTCCCAAGTGATTTTGTTGGTCTGAATCTTGTTTTCTAATAGATTCCTTAGGAAGGGCTCATGGAAGCAAGACTTCCTGAGTTTTGCCTGTTAACAAGATTTTGAACCCTTTTTGCTTGAAGGTCAGGTTTGCTGGGTATAAAATCTTTGGTTCATATTTTCTTTTTCTGAGTATCTTAAATATGCTTCTCTGTTTTCTTTTGGCACAGGAGTTGATATTTAAAAGTCTGATGCAAACCTAATTCCATTATTTTATAAATCACATGCTTTTTTTGTTCAATGTTCAAATGATTATTTTTTTCTGTAAAGTCCAGCAATTTTATTAGAATATGTCTTGGTATTGATCATTCTGGGCTGATATTCTCAAGTAAACAGAAAGCTCTTTCAATATGTGATCTCACACCTTTTTTTTCTTCTAATTTGAGGAAAGTTTTTTGAGTTACAGTCTTATTATTTGTTCTGCTCTCTTGCTTTGGTTTTCTTTTCCGGGAACTAAATTATCCACATGTTAGATTTTCTTTGGTTATTGCCAATATTTGTCATCTCTTGAATCTTTTAAAATATTTTTATAAATTTGTTTTTTAAAAAAAATCCAGTTCCTTCATTTTTATCTTAAGAAGGCACTATTTATTGTGTTTATTTACTCTTGTGTTCCTTTACAATTTAGTCTTATTTCTAAAATGATTTTTTTCTTTTACGTACAATTTTTTCATGAGTTTTATCCTCTTCATTTACAAGTTTTTCCAATTTTGATTTATACTGGTTTTTCAGGACAATATAAATTTCATTTTCTTACTTTCTTTTAGCTTGTTTTGAAAGAGGATAGTACAGATTTTTGGTTGTTGTCTTTTTTTTTAAAGTATGTTTTTCTGGCATGCTTTCACATTTTTAGGGATGTTATTGATTCTTATTCTATTTTTTTTCTTACAGTCACTTTGTATGTGAATTGACCTGTATATTTTTCTGTTGCTCACTTTTATGTGAATCTAGTTTTCCCAAATTATCAGAAGCAGGATGAGTTTTCTTAGAGGGTTGCTAAACTTGTGACTCTCCTCTTATGTGGTTTTTGTATAGTGTTACAAAAGCAAGTGGCAACTTGCTTTCTGAGATTTCCTGACTTTGTTTCCCTTTGCCTATCTCACTTTTATCTGCCTCTTCTCTTTTCTTCGTCTCTATTGTCCCCATGGTGCTTGATTTTGGTTCATCCCTGACAGTGTCTCCTCGGGGAGGCCCTTCCTGGGAGGGAGACTTGGCTCGTTGGCTTGGAGGGTTTAACAGAGCTGGATGGCTTGAACCCCTTCAGACCGTGTAGTCACGGGGCCCTTGCACTCGCCCACCACGGTGGTGAAAACCCTTCTCTCTCAGATCAGCCCACCACACCTTCAGGTGACTACCTGCTGGTCATTTGGGGTTGGCCTGTTCACAGACTTGCCCTGTTCTTTCTTTCTATTTTCTACCTCGCAGATGCTAATTAGGGCAGTTGGGGCTTTAGAACTCCTCATTGGTATTTTGTGATTTGTAGAGAAACCTTATCACCCAGTGTTGCTGTAGATGTTGTCATGTGTTTTGGTTTTGCTAACAACATGCTGTTTTATGTGAAGGTTCTGGAAGACCCAAAACTGTGCTGTTGACACCGCAGCCATTTTCCCAGAATTCCTCCCATAACTGATCTTGTAGAGGTCTGCGTCTGTGTTACTTGTGATGTGGTCAAGTCCTGCTGGCTCCTCCTAGCTGTTCCCACGAGGCTGAAGGGCACAGCAGGACAGGGGCTGTGCTTCGATTTCCTTCCACTAAAGTTCATTCCTGGGTGGAATTGTGCTCTTCATGGTAGCAGGGACTGTCTCACAGTGACTGCTTGTATGGTAAATCACAACCTGCTAACATTTTTTTATTCAAATTCAAAAGGCTACTGGCCTCTCTTCATTTTTCTCATATTCTCCAGAATTAGCAGGGTCATCTGCAACCAGATCCCCAGAATATGCCTGCTCTTCCTGACTCCAACCCCAGAAGACTGAGAGTGAGCCAAGATTGATAGTTAACCTTGCTCCCCCTGCTTTTTTTTTCCTGCCTATAAAACATTTGTTTGGTTTCTGTGTAAACTGCTGTTATAAAAGCACAAGGGCGTACGTGTCTGAAATAACCTTAAGTGGAAATAACTAAATTAATTAGCATACAGTAGATTCTTATTGTTAAGTGGGAAGGCAGCCCTTCCTGTGGGGACTGATGTTAAACAAGATGATTGATAAATTGTTATATTCACACAGTGTCACTCAGTGATATAATCATGCCTTTTGTAAATATTTAGTCAAGAGAGCAATCCAGCTGTTCCCAGCCAGGTTTCATCCAGCCAGCCAGTGCCCTGATTTATCTCTCGTGCTGTTTAAGCATTGACGAGAGCTCACACTTTTATGAGCCTCCAACTACCCATAATAGTAAACAGTGAAAATGATGGCCATAATAGCAATAGCCCAAGTAATTATAAAGAAGGATATCTGTGATGGCCAGAAATAAGAATAAGGAAGAGGCTATTTTTTTCTTCCTTTGTGTAGAAATATATGACACTACCTCTACCTTTGAAGCACAGTTAATACCAAGAAGCCAATCGCTCCTCTTTATCAGGGTCATAAAAAACCCATGAATGAGACCAAAAAGGTCCAGTGAACTGAATTATTAACCTTCCAACATTTGTTGACCGACGAATAAAAAAATTCTGGAATATACTTTCCCATTCTCTTATTTTGAGTTGTTCGGTATGAAAAAGTGCTCATTTTAGGCATTTAGAGTGTCTGGGGAGGCAGGATGATTTTCCTGGCCCCTTAGGTTGCCCTGGAGGGTGGTTTCAGGGAGGGGAGGAAGGCTGCTCCCGTGCAGCAGGAGGGGGAGCAGATCTGCAGCCCATCCCCTAGCAGAGGAGGGAGTGAGGCTGTGGAGGGAACCCGGTGGGAGGGACTCTTGGAGGCAGGCCCTGCATGGTCTGGAGTGAGCCGATTGAAGGAGACCCACCCCGGGGAGACAAGAAGAGTAAGAGAAGACAGGAGGGCCAGGCAGTAGCCGTAGCCAAGCTGGTTAGGAGGACTTTTGTTCCAATGGACAACAGTGGAACAAACACAGAGATGCAAAATACACTTGCTGTTTGCATTGTTTTCTGCTCCATCTAGTAGTTTGCTCACTTGGCTGTCATTAGGAATCTGGGCCTAGACAACTTCAGAGCACCGATCTGCCATGATTTTTCCAGGTTGTCCTAGTCAACTCCTTTGTTATATACTAGTGTAGAGAGTTAAGATGATCAGGGTAAGTCCATCAGGTTTTTACAGTAAAAAATATACATTAAAAAACACACATTAAGATGATTTTTCTTCAATTAAAAAAAGTTTGTATCTGAGCATGAGCCTTAGTTAAAGCTTATGTGGTTAATCGTTGCTTAGAGGTTTGTGCTGTATTTCCATGTATGTAAGGAACCACTGAGCTTATTAAATGGACATGTATTATTTTCAGGTCGAGAGGCTAACTGCTTCGAAAGATAGAAAAGGTGAGGCTAAAAAGCAAGTTGGCTAAATTAATTCAAGGAAAGGCACACAAGAACACCAATAATAATTTTCATTTAGATATATAGTAAACAAGTCAATGCTGCCAACGTCTGACCACTTCAGAAGGAGGCGGTGAGAAGTGTGATGAGCACTCACTGGCAGACAGGAGTGCAGGACAGAGAGCTTTCCCCACTTCAGAAGGAGGCGGTGAGAAGTGTGATGAGCACTCACTGGCAGACAGGAGTGCAGGACAAAGAGCTTTCCCTGGAAAGGAAAGGCCTGCCGAGAGCTAGGCCACCTCTTACAGGGAGAGCTGGTATAACGGGAGGAGTGGGGAAACCCAACTGAGCCCATTGTGCATCTCACAAAAGTCAAACAGTTAATTAGGGATCTTTCCCGAAGGTGGTATGACATTCTAAAGCAGTATCTTTAGAGAATCTTTCTAGATGTTGATAAGCACTTCCTTCCCTAATGACTACCTTAGTTCCATAAGTAACTAGAAACCACGGTGAAAACCCCATTATTTACATTATTCCAATTGATATTTCCTCATCAATTACACTTTTGTTTTCCAGACCCATTACATTTCCTGTGTGGCTAATTATATTAGGCAGTTCCTTTAATTTACACACTGTTTCCTGCAATTTACACTCGTTTCTCAGAAAATGCTTGCTAAGCATCCTCGTCCTTTGCTTTTAAAGAGCAGACCAAGGTAATGCAAGCATCCCACAGTTGTTTAACAACTTCTTTCAGGAGCGAACACTTTCTTGCAATAGTCCTGTAGCCAGGGACTTTGATATGAGGTGCTAATAATAGGGAGTGAGGCCATGGGTAAAAATTAAAATTTAAAGGAAAAATTGGGGAAGTGGCATGAAACTGCATTGGTAAGAGGTGGTTTAGGGCAGGGGAATGGGCAGAACAACCTGTGAACTCACAGAGTATTTATAGAGAATAGCACGCTCTGAAAGAGATTTAAGTAAAAATTAAAATTTAAAGGAAAAATTGGGGAAGTGGCATGAAACTGCATTGGTAAGAGGTGATTTAGGGCAGGGGAATGGGCAGAACAACCTGTGAACTCACAGAGTATTTATAGAGAATAGCACGCTCTGAAAGAGATTTAAATTTCACATGCTGGATTATGTTTTTTCCTATGGTGCTCTGTCTTGAGGGCTTTACCTATTAATCTGTACCTGAACTGGTCTAGTAAAAACCTAGTTATGAGTGACAATGTGCTCTAAATTCTACAAAGTGCTTTCATGGAGCAGTGTTTTTCAAACTTAACAGTGGAACCCTTTCTTAGAAGGGTTCCAAGCAGAAGCCCAAAAGACATAAAAATGGGGGTTACTTGCTTAAAGCAGGGGCATCCTGTCTCCCTTTGGTGCCCTTCTGATTCTGGACCTGGTAATTGAATTCATTGACTCATTAATAAGCATTTATTCTACATAGATCGTGGCCAAGGAATTATGGGCAGGGCTGGCTTCATGGTTGTGCAACCTGTTATACAGGTCCCTGCGCTTGGTTTAACACTCTGCTGTCATCAGCTTGATATTCTTAGTCACTTTTGAACACAGGGCCCTGCACTTTCATTTTGTGGTAAGTCCTGCAAATTATGTAGCTTGTCCTGATAATAGGAGATACTAGGGGGGAAAATAATAAACCAAACAGGGATCATGACCTTAAAGAGTTTGCAATGTACATCTGTTCTAGTTATTTGAAATCTAAGCCCTGTGGCTCTCTCTCTTGGCATATCCTCAAGAAAACTGAAGAGAGCATTGCTGCAGTCCTTCAGTGACAGTCAACGTGTTCATGTCGCCAAGCAATGCACATGTTGGTCTGGAAGGAAGGTCTCTGCCTGAACTAGGAGGCCAGAGATTCCTGCCTGACATGGAGTTTCCAAAAGCAGATTCTGGACATAGTGTGTTGACCTCAAATGGACGAGCCTTTCTATATTTAGCTGTTGTTTCTGTGTTTGTGAATTTGACTGAATTTAGGACTGCACAGAGTTCATTCAATTTTTTTTCATATCTCCCTTTTAGAAGCTGTTTTGACTTAACCAGGAAGTATAATAAAAAAGTGACTGTCTCAGGTATTTATCAGGGGGGATGCCTGGGCTGTGAACAGGAGGATCAGGAAACATTTGTGCCATGCTCTGAGAGGCAATTCAGTGGAAATCCCCTTCACTGCGCAACTCGAAGTAACCAGAATAAGCAGATACTCTCAGCTGCCTATGTCTTGCCAGGTTTCCTTTCCCTGTGGCCTGTAATAGTCCATGATTTGGACTGTGGCCTGGTAGAGGGACTTTCCTTTTCCATGAACAGTAGGCCGTTAAGAAAGAAAAAGGAAAAGAAAATAGACTTTGAAATAAACAGCTTGATAAACCTGTGTTTATCAAATAAACCTGTGTTTGCTGATGGTACACTGCTTGAGAAAATTAAAGAACATAAGCCTTTGCTTATGCGTCATTATCAAAGACTCCAATTCTCCTCAGAGAGGGTGAGGGTGAGATACATTTATTTACTCATCTTTCTTTTTTTCAGGCCCAGAGCTCTTTGTGGGATTGCTTGTTCGAACAATTCCCTGCTGCAGTTCTGAGTGGCTGGGGCAGCTGGGTGGCTCTGGAGTTAGGACTCTGGTGGCAAATGACAGAAACTTGACTCACACTACATTAAGTACGAAGGAGGATTTTCTTTAAAGATTCTTGGTGATACTTGGGACCCAAGGAGAAGAATGTGGCTTGTCTCAGGAAAAGCAGACACCAGAGTCTTGAGCTTTCAGGATCTGCTCGGGCTCCTTCCATTTCTGTCTTCTCTCCTTTCACCAGCAGGGGGCTTCTTCCTGGTCCCCAGAACAGTAAACATGGCAGTCCACCATTTCCAAGCACCACATCTCGAGTCTAGTCACCAAGAAGAATTTAGCTTCTCTGCACAAGTTTCAGTGCTATTTTGTGTAGAAGAAACATGATCGGCTCAGTTTGGGCCAGTTGACCACCTTGGACCAATCAACTAAGGCTGTGCGTGGAGTCACATTGTGCTATGTGAAAACCATGCAGGTGTGTGTGAAGGACAGGGATTGTTTCCAGAAGAAGGGACAGCTAAGCCCATTTAGGGGTTTACTCCACATACACAAGCTGCAATCCAGCAATTCATACAGAGATGAACATGTTTTTTTCTGATAGGATAACTAAATTTAATAGACAGCAGAATGCTATTATGTGATGTATCTGGATTTTTATCAAGAATTTTACAATATTTGTGTAGACAAGATGAAGCTCTGTGAGGTGAGCATAGGGGACAAGGGCTACCATAAGAGGCACAGAAGAGCAAAGCCAGCTGGTTTGAAGGGAGAGTTTTCATGTAAAAGCTGAAGTTTACACGGGTCAAGTTGGTTAATCGGGATGAGGAACCAGCCACATCAAAGCTCTAAGGAAAGTTGATTACAGGGCAGGAAGGGAGGCATATCAGGCTTTAGGAGAAGCTGGAGTGGCACCTGGGACCTTAAAGGGGAACCCAGCCTATGGAGCCACGGACAAAAAGCAAGATAGTGGATTTTGGAAGAGTGTGCGAACTTCACCCCGTTTGTTCTTAAAGGAGCCCATGGCTGACGTGAGACCGATGCCTAATGAGATGTGAACTGAGTACTAGTTGGGTAAGTTTATTACCAGCTGAATTGACGGGCATGAATAAGAAGAGAGAACCCAACACAAGTTGAAGTCCTGCACTGAGGTTCAGAGATCAGCTGCAAAGGAACAGGATGGGCGTTGTGGTTGAAAAATGTGGCAGCTCCTATGCAAAGACCTTGGGGTCGGGAGGAGGGCAGAGAAAAGACCTTGGATTTTGAATAGGTCACTTGAAGTCAACAGGACAAATGAAGATTTTCCCCAAAGCCAGTCTAATAGAATCCAGAACACTAGAGGAAACATTCTTCTTTCTCATGATATCAGATGATATTTGAAACTTTTGTTGAGTTCTTAGCATATTTTGATCTGTAACAGAGACAAATTGGAACTGTCCAGGGTAGGAGAGGGAAATATCTGGAAATCACGGCAAAGGAACGGTTCCTGAGGAAACTGGAGATGTTTGTCGGGGAGGACACAGTGGTGCACACCCAACAGTCTTCCCTACCTGCAGGGTCCTCACGTGGGAGTGGGACATAGCTCCAGATGGCAAAACGAGGAGAAATCTGAGGATGTTACATGGAGATAGATTTTGGTGCTTTAATAATGAAGAGATCAAACGATAATTTAAAAAGTGAATGTAATTCTTGCAAAGTGATGAATTTTTTCATTCTGCGATTTACCTGCTTCTCAGGGATCCTGTGGAAGGGATTCTTGTTTGGGGTAAACAGTTGAACTACTAAGCCCCTCTTCTTCCTTCTGACTCTAAGAATACTGGAGACCACGTCCCACTCTTAGCTCTGCCAATAAACAGCTGAATGACTTGGGGTAAGTCTCTTAGACTCTCAGCACCCCTCTAAAATGGGGTTAATAATTCCTGCCCTCTCTTTCTCAAAGGGTCCTTACAAAGTTCAAACGAGAAAAAATGGGCGAGAGGAGATTGAAGAGTTTAAATCACTCTCCCTTGTAGGATTTCATTCTGACAATTCCCTTTGTGGGTTTTCAGGCAGCTGCCGACCTCCAGAGGCCCCGCTTGCTGCAGCCTCGCTCTTTTGACGTTTCATCCTCTGGAAAGTTTTGTTCAGTTTACACTCGTAGCTTTGAAGCCATCTATCAAAACTCCTCTGCCAGGAACTGCATTAAGATGTTGGCAGCAGGTGGCTGATTCTCCCCAAATGTGCTGCTTGTTCCAATGAAGGAACATTGGAGAAGGGTGGAGAGGTTTTTCTCCTCTTTCTGCCAAACAACATATATTATGATGCCATGTAAAATCTAAAGAGGAGGCTCTTCTTCAGGAACTTTCCACAAGATTAGGGTGTGCTAACCTCATCACACTACTAATTATTCCTTTCTGGTTTTTAATAAATAAGATGCCGGCTTTAAGAATCACCCTATAGCTGTGGTGTCATTTGCCCACTTCCTTCCTGCACCTGCCCCTTCTCGTGAGCAGAACTAAGTGATCTGTACGCAGAAGAGGATGAAGGCAGTTTGTAATTCTATAAAACACTCTGAGGCTTTCAGAAGGTGCTATATACATCAATAAATAATAATAATTTTCACTCTCTCTTCTTTGTAATACTCCCTTAGAAGGTTGAAAATAAAATTTCTTTCCCTATTGATTTTGTCCTTCTACATTTGGCAAACATTGATTTTTCCCTTTCCTAATGGAGCAGAAGCCAACAGAGCTGTATTTCATTTACTTTGCTCTCTGAACCCAGCATCACAGCCAATGTGAGCAGGACCGCAAGCATCTTCCAGGGATGCCAATAGTGGTTGTTTAACTGAAGGGCACAAGGTCTTACAAGAATTGGCTCATGCATCAAACACATAGTAGGTTCCTGGTCAATCCTTGAGTTCAGTGCAAGTCAGAATATTCAGATCGTTTCATGAAGGAAAAGAGCTTTAAAACATGGAATTTAGTATATGAGAATGTGGCTAGTAAGTGGAGAAAGAGGAATGTGGCTTCAAGGAATGCATCAAACACATAGTAGGTTCCTGGTCAATCCTTGAGTTCAGTGCAAGTCAGAATATTCAGATCGTTTCATGAAGGAAAAGAGCTTTAAAACATGGAATTTAGTATATGAGAATGTGGCTAGTAAGTGGAGAAAGAGGAATGTGGCTTCAAGGAGGGGGTAAGGTGGATGGAAGAACTGAGATGAGATGCCGTGTTCTGCTAGGGCTGCCACACACAAAAAACCATAGACTGGCTCAACCAACAGACATTTATCTTTCAGTCTGGAGGCTGGGAAGTCTAAGATCAGGGTACCAGCTCTGACACAGCATGCCCTGGGAGCCAGCAGGGAGGAAGAGAAATGCCCTGGGTGCATGGGCTTATTTTCATCTGACTGTGCAGGGCTGAGCAGGTTGGGCAGAAGATGCCAACTTAGCAGGCGTGGACTCAACAGCATTATGTAGAAATGGAGCTCCCATTTCCCTGAGAGGAGGTAGGAGGAGGGGCTTCAGTTGAGGTCAGAGCAACTCCGTAGGAAGGGGACACGGTCCTGAGCAAGGGCTGAGGGGTAGAGGAAGGCATGTATGTCAAAGTCACACTTTTAAGTGAGATAATTGCTGAGGGGTGTTTGATGTTGGTGATGATGGTGATGATGATGCCACGTTGCCCTGTGCAGTGTGACTCCTGGGGCCACAGCTCAGGAGAACATGGGTGCCAGCAGCCACAGCCAGGAGCATATCCTGGGTCCTCCACACACATTTGCTTAATTGAAAAGACAAGAGCTGGACTGATAAAACCATACCATTAAGTGCTGAATATAAACTTGTTTTGAGAATTGGAAGAGAAAGGACCTAACATAGTAAGACCCCATACCGTTGTTTTTTTACTTTCACACACTATTCATCCAACTCTTCCCTATTCAAGAAGAAGGTGTGGGATAAACACATTTATCAGGAGGAGGAAGAATACGAGCTAGCATGCATGGAAACAGCAGGCTTTGGACTCCCTAAAGTTGACCTTCTCTGTGCCCACCAAAATCTAAGGGGGTCTGAATCTCACTGCTAAGTGATGTGACATCCTGTGCCACTACTTTGCTCAAGAACAATTTCTCTTTGGAGGACTCCTTTAAACAAAGCTACAGGAATCCACATCCTCTTTTGAGGGTATGGCTTTTGTATGCATATTAGTGCACTTAATGTTTCCACCCTCTACATCCAGAAAAGATTGGAGGTGGCTGTTTGTTACAAGGGATTAAAACGTTATGGTTTTGATTACATGGACAAAGGGTGAAAGTTGAGGTAATTGTCCTGATAATGAAGGTTAAAAAGGCTTTCTTTTGAAAACCCAGATAATTGAAACTAATGTCTATTTTGGCTTGAGTCAGCCAGATAATGGCTTAAATTCCATACTTCGCTTTGCACATAGACTCTTCTAGAAGAAATTTATGCTGTTTGCATGTTGGAACGTCACTGAATCTGAACTGCAGCACTAATAATGGACAAGCCAGGCAGCTGGTTTTCCACCTAAGAGAAGATGAACAAACATGGGTCAACTGCAGTCTCATTCTTTTTCTTTTAAATATTAACCTGCACACTCAATGGAAATCTGAACGCATTTATGCAGAATTCCTGGAACGCGTGGATTTTTTAACAGTGTTTAACTTATAGACCCAATTTTATGGAGACAATCTGGGGAAAAATTAAAAAGCAAAAATTGCTCGTCTTTATAAACATGAAGCAGTGAGCATGGGAGACGGATAGTTCCCATTTGCTAAATATACGACTCCCTCGTCTCAGACATAAATAAGCACACCGCCTAAGTAGGTCAGATTTGAGTTTGGGCTTTTCAGAAGACTTGAAAGCTGCACCGTGAATATCCACTTCAAAGCCAGAATCCATTTTTTTGTGGGCACATTTTGTTCCTGAGAAGTTTTCCATCTGTTCTCATGTCATGGCTGTGCCACCGTGGCACGTCCTCAGACTCTCTGAATTTCTGGCAACTCGCATACTTTACTTTGTAATGTGGCAGGTAGAGGAGATAATTGGGAGCCGTTTGCAGCCAGTGCAGGGAGGGGTAGGAAGGGGGAGACTTCCTGGGGAGCAGACGGGAGGGGAAGTGTGTTGCAATGTTGCTGCTGGGGTCGCTTTTTTGCAGGATGTGGGAAGAGAGGAGGGAGTGATCTGAGATGCTCCTCCACGGCTCTGCATGAAATGAAAACAGCACTGACAGAGGTTAGTGAAGTTCGGTTCACTCCCTTCTCTGTACCAGCGCTGTTCTGAATTCAGGATTCTGACAGATTTAAACCCTGCTTCATCAGCGGCAGTGCTACACGATCCGCCTGTCACTTTCTCAGATGATACCTCTCTGACTCCTTTTCGAGGAGCTCTGCATGGGGAGGGAACTTTCTCACCAACGTGTCACTCAATCCACCCACCCAGACACCCACTGCTCATCGAGACTGGCAAAAAAGAAAAAAAAAAAATCTGGATTTTATACAGACTTGAGAAAATGTTTCGAGCCTTCCTCCGTACGTATGATTTATGGAATGTGACATGACTCTGAAGTGTTGTTATCAAAAAGCCAGAGGTTTCAGGTGCGGCAGGGCATACATGAGCTTTCTGTTACTTTCTCAAACGCGGATCTCACTAATAAGAGAGGACGCACGTGTTCTTTCCTTAGGTTGGCTGGCATCAGCGGAATTCCAACGGTGCCATTAGGAACCACAGAAGAGAAAGGCTTTCATCTGCCCTTTGCAATGAAGCCCTTTTTGGTGCAGAACCATTTCCTTTGCTAGCCATGCACTGCTCCTTGGCTCCAGTATATCTCCAGGTGGCATCCAGCCTCTCTCATGGGAATGCAGGAAACTCCAGGGCAGTGTCCCAGCAGCCCTCTTAAGGGGGAGATCACAGCAGTAAACACCTGGTGATCACAGCAGCAAATACCTGGTGAAGAGAGAATTCCTGAGGGAGGAGCCATATCTTGAGGGTCTCAGTAGCCAGGTGTCACGAATGCTTTGCAGCATGTGCACCTTGGAGCACCATGCCACCTAAGCAGAGGACACAAGTTCTGGTCCCAGCCTGACAGACTGTATGATCACCGACAGCTGGTTTAAGCTCTTTGGCCCTTAGTTTCTTCATTGGTAAAAGAAGAGGGTAGGGTTGATCTCCATATCCCACGAAGTGCTGAAATTCTTTTATGCTATTGATAGATTTGGGGATAACTGATATTCATAGACTTCCAGAGCTGGAATGTCTTAGAGATGGTCTAATTCAAGGGATGTTAACTTGGGGTTCATGAATTAATAGCAGGTTCAAAGATACACATTAAGAGTTTCAATGAATACCTTAAAAGTCTACACAACACTTGAGGTGTTCGTGCATTTCTCTGGGGAGAGTGTCCAAAGAATGCATAAGATTTTCCAACGGAGCCTAAAGTCTGGAAAAGTCAAGCTCTCCCATTCTGGTTCAAACTCCCTGTTTTCCAGTGAGAAAAAAGGGTGAGAAGGTAAATGGCCTGCAGAGGCTCGTTGATCCCAGAGCCAGGGGCTGAGCAAGAGCTCTGCTTTCTGGTCCATGCTCCGTCAGCCTCACAATGGTAACCAACTCCTGTGGTGTGCCCTGGCGGGTGAACAGGAACTTGTGGACTGACCAAAGCTCTGACGGTGTGGCTGGCATTTCTGAAGAGGTCCAAGAGGGCACCTACTGCACACTGTACGACACCACACTCAGGACAAATGTGACGCTATCTTTTCATGCAGCCGCTTGTTCCACACCTAGGATGACAGCTGATTGTCCTACCCACCAGCTCAGCACCTTTCCCACTGACATGATTTTCCTTTCACAGACAGTAGTCCAAGCTCTCACCTTTACTATCTGTACAGGGTTATTAAGTTCTCTCTTATTTTACCTGTAAAATAGAGTAAAAGGAAAAAGGCAGTCCCTGAAATGAGTTGGGTCAAGAGAGAAATACGAACGTGTGTGTTGGATCTGGCCCCATTCACGAAGTAGAAGGAAATTTAGTCTAATTGAGGGAAGAAACAGAGGTAACCAGAAATATGAATTTAACACAGCACAGTTCGTTCCTTCCTTAACAGTGACAGCCAACTGAAGTAGCTCAGACACCAGAGGATGGAATGGGAATGTCATTCCCAGATTCTTCTAGGAGGGAAAAGTGATTCTATGGCATTCTGCTCGTCGCCGGGATCACTCTACCTAGTAAGGGGTCTCCTAATGCCCTTGAAACGTACTGTTTTCATGGGAGTATGGAGAAGGACGTTCAGCGTCTGTGTTTTGATTATTCTTATTTGTTCTTGATGTTCTCTCTCTCTATTTATGGGTGGGGGTTTGCTGTGTATATGAGGTAACTGCAGTGGTTTCTTCCTGTTGTACAGGGGGCCACTGTAGGCCACCATTACAGAGCCACCATTTCTAAGTGATTCTAGCTGCAAATGCTGTTTGCCTCCAACTGAAAGGTAGTATTTGGACTGAAATTTGAAGGCAGTGTAATACGGTAGGAAGGGTCTTGGATGCAGAGTTTGGAAGATCTGGATATTGGTGTTGGCTCCAATATTATTTGGGGTATCTATCTTACTTATTTGTTGGAACTCCCCCACCCCCAATCCAGGAAGGGTCTTGGATGCAGAGTTTGGAAGATCTGGATATTGGTGTTGGCTCCAATATTATTTGTGGTATCTATCTTACTTATTTGTTGGAACTCCCCCACCCCCAATCCAGGCTGAAGGGTGGGCCTAGGTGGCCCATGCTTGTGGCCACTAATAATTATATCATCATGCCTGAACTCTAGCCCCAAGATGAGCCAATCAAATTAATAATTTGCAGAATTTGAAGAGACATGGAGCCCATGGTTAGAATGGTTTGGGCATTAAAGCTGGAAGGTTATATGCAGGTGGGATCAGATTTTGGTACCAGCTGAAGGCCTCCTGCAAGCTGAAGTCATGCAGGACGAGAATTAAGAGCTTGGCAGGTACGAGAAGGAGCAGATATACAGGAGGAAGCCAAGAGGAGAGGCTGCTGACTTTCCCCTCTCTGCATGGCCCCGACTGGATCCTGTGAGAATCCCCTACACTCTCAGAATAAATCTTCCTTTACTTAATTAAGCTAGCTTGAGTATGTCTCTCTTTATTGCAACCCAAAATTCCCTTACTCAGATATTGTGTGACCTTAGTCAAGCCACTTTGCCTGTCTGGTCTCAGTTTTATTTTGTATAAAATGAGGCCGTTGAATTAGGTAACCTCTAAAGTCCCTTTAGGTTTCAGGAATCTATACTTTTAATTATCTGTGTTTGTTGTATACGAGGCCTTGGAAACGACAGCATGTTGCTAACTCTCCCCTTCCCTTTGTCTTGCTTGGGCCGGGTCTGGTGATGTGGTTAGTCCAGAGGACCATGCAGTGCCAATCAAGGTTATGTCTAAAAAGAAAGATGCTAGCTGGGGGAGAGGCACTCCCTGCCAAACTGCTAGGCTAGACCACAGGCCTCATCAGGGCTGCCCTGTTTGGATTCTCCAGTGGACTCAGACAATACCAGACAAAGCTGTTGGCAGCTGCTGAGTCTTCTCTCTCTAAATGAGCAGCATAGAGCAAGTACAGTCTTGTTGATTGTACATCAATTTGATGGACTAACTATGGAACAGTAATTAAGCCGAGAACATTCAGAAGTACTTATTGCTGTTTGCTGTCTGTTCAATCCCCAGAGTCCTACAATAAATAGAACCATAAGTTTAATTAATACCTGCAGGTCTGATTACCCATTTAGGGTAGGCTGTAGTGGACCAGAGGTTAAACTTTCAAAGATCTCTTCCTGTAAGTGATGCTGGAAATGTTTGCATTTGCTTGTAGCTGAAGTCTGCAAACTATGTCCTGCTGAGTAGTCCTTGGGGTCCAACAGAGGTTGCCCCCATGACCAAAATTTGGGAACTGAGACAGGGGCACCCAGGTGAGCAGCACTGTCTGGCTGGGCCTCCATTACACACATATTTTGTTTGTTCTGCAGAACTTGAGATTTTAGGGGTCCTCCCCTGGTGCTCCTAATGTGGGACCACTCTTCAGTGGACACATGTGAGACTGCAGCCCCCCTCCCCATAGCACCCCAAGTCTCCAGGGCTGAAGCAGTTAGAGGAGTCTGCCACATAGCTGAGTCAATCCCTGCCCCTGTGGCACAGAAGTGGTGGCTATGGGGCTCCTGTCCTGTCCATCACAGCTGTGCCTGGTGCAGAGCCACTGCTCACCAGGGGTCAGCGATTACAGTTGTGATCATCACCAAGATCAAGAGCACGTACTGTGGTTTGCATTGGTCTCATTTAGAGCACGTGGAGAGTGAAGCATGTAACTTAGTGTTTTAATTAATTAAATCACCAAGATCAAGAGCACGTACTGTGGTTTGCATTGGTCTCATTTAGAGCACGTGGAGAGCGAAGCATGTAACTTAGTGTTTTAATTAATTAATTAATTAATTAATTAATTAATTAATTAATTAATTATTTTCTTACATCCTAAGATGTTGTTGCAGAGTAGTTGGGGGTGAGGGGAAGAGGGGAATGGGGAAGGAAATAGTGTGGGAGGAGTAGGAAGGAAGGGAGGCTTGGTCGAGGCCTGTGGCACCCCTCTCATTCCAGCAGGGAAGGACCGGGGGGTTCCGGTGGTGGCTTGGTGGTCATTGCTCAGCTGGTTGAGGATGTTGGGGGGTCATGGCTGAGGCCCTTGGGCCCCCACTGCCCTGGCTCGGGAGCCCAGGGTGCTTGGTAACTCAGTGTTGCTGTGAGATGATGCATCTGGAGGGTTTGGCTCGGCCCACTGCCTGGCACAGGAAAGTGTTCACCAAACGTCGGCTGCTGTGGCAGGGTTAGCATCGGTCAGGGCTTGTCCTTCATTGCAGCATTTAATCATCACAACTGCAACCATTATGGTTACCCCATTTTACAGAGGAGGAAATGCTGCCCTGGGGGGTTATGTAACTCGCTGACGACCACGAAGCTGGGGTTCCAGTGCAGGCTTACCTGACCCTGAAGTCCATGCCCTCAACAGTCACACCTGACATCCAAGGAGTGTGCAGGGCTGAGGCGAGGGCTGGGAGGTGACAAAGGGCTTCCTCATCAGCAGGCAGGGCTGCATCCTGTGTCGGGGACAGAGCAGGAGCCTTCCTGGCAAGATGCGGCAACTTGCTTCTGACAGGACAGGACAGCAAGTGGCCCGCCTGCATGCGCCAGGAGAGTGCAAGCGCTCAGGAGTATTTTTACAACAAGAAAATGAAAGGAAAAAGAGTGTGCGGGGATACAAAGATGGAAGGACTGAAAGGGGAAAAATGTGTTTATAACAGAAGGAAAGAAGGGTAGAAAAGAAGGAGTGAAAGAAGAGATAAAAAAGAAAAAGCAAAAGAAATAGAATTAAAAAATAAATGGGATGGGAGGGAGCAACAAACAATGAGAGGAAAACAAGGTGTTCCAGCCCGAGGACAGTGAATCAATTGTCCCAGAGGAAACACACAAATACCGCACAGGCGTGCACAGCGGCAATGCTTAATAACTCACCGCCTGCTGGGCCGGGCTTGGTTTCCATCCAGGCACCATGTCAGGTTTCGTAAAGCAAGGAAGGAAACCAAGCCACATTCTGCATCTGGGTGAAAAGTGCTTGACATTGTGCAGGACGTGCTTTCCTTACCAGTCAACAGCTATGGCTGGGTTGTCGAGAGGGAGCCTCTGGACCATGCAGTGTTTGTGCCTATGTCTTGTGAGTGCTTAATTAGCGAGAAAGAATTACTCAGAAACAATAAAACGGGAACGTTTGCACGAACTATGTAGCACCAAAAGTGACTAGATATGTTGAAATAGTAATAGCCACATCAAACATTTTGCAACATTTTGAAATAATCAGAAAGTATCTAAAGAGATAGACTGGAAACTACATATTTGTTCGGTCTGGTTTCAAAGAAATTGCCAATATACCCATAAGTTAAGCTCACTGAATTGAGACAAGCATCTTAAAGCTTTGGTGACTCAAAGCCATTTCTGAATTCAAAACCAAGTTTCTGATACCGAATCTACAGTGGGTCTTATGCCAGTCAACTTTCTACTGGCTTTCAAAAAAGGCTTGCAGACATTCTTACATCATCTCCTGTCCCGTTTCCCCCAAGTTAAATTGAGATCCTACTGATTTATGAATGAACAGGCCAACTTTGTTAATAACATAATAAAATGTGCTAGTTGGAGGGAGTACTGCTCATTGCTTTGAATTGTCAGCCACCTGGCTCAGACAGCTACAGCTAAGGGCGGGCAGGGCCAGAACAGCTAGTCTAGTTTTTTTTTCCTTAAGAAATCAGATCAATGTATGGTTGATACAGTTAAGTGTCACATAATCAATTGAAAAATTAAGGCGAAAGAAAAAAATACCTTGTTGATTGTGCTATAGCAATAGAGTCTCATTATGTAAATGTGGTCTGAGTCTACACAAGCAAATGCAGAAAAAAGTGAAGAGGAAAATTGAGGCAATTTCCTGAATTATTCAAGGAAAAAAAATTCCCCTTGCCTCAATTACCCATACAGTACTTTTCTTTGAAAGCGAGGAGAGCAGGAGAAAAGGGGAGGAAGAAAAGAAAGCAAGCTTGATTGCGTTAATTCCCACTTCATTTTGTAGATTAAGGCGCATCTATGGTCGTTATCACTTCTCCCTGTACGCTGCAGTTTACTTCTTGACAAAATATTTCTTTGCCATTGTGTATATGCAGATTCTACCCATCCTATATTTTTCTCTAGTTAAATGGTGAGAACTTGAACTGACACTATTCTTTTTTTCCAGTAAATAGGATGCCTATAAAAAGACTAATTTCCCAGGAATCCAACTTATTCCAAACATTCCACCCACAAGGCAGCAAATTAGGGAAAAATAGAAATTTGCCTGAATATGTAAGTCATAATTTTCATCAAAAGATCTATCCCACCTCCATCTTCCTGGTGGAGGGAAATATGACCTAGAGTGATTTTTTTTTTAAACTAACAAAACAAATGTCCCCAAACTTCATTTGCCAGGGTTACCATATGTGGTGTACAGGTGCAGCATGGTAAAGTAGAGTCGTTATCTAGTTGCATATTTATTAGGACAAATTTCTGTCAGAGAGTAGTGACTCATCCTAACAAAATCAGTATTTGTGACAATTTTCCATGAGGCAGAAGTATGAAGCGTTTGAGGAGAAGGGCCATGTGATTCACGTAAATTCTCTGTATGGGCTAAGAGAAGCTCTGTTTTCAGTTATCCTAAGATTCAGATAAGGTGGTCCAGATCCAGAGAAGAGCAGAGG
>NW_007726906.1:114063-117240 GCF_000696425.1 Galeopterus variegatus | reverse complement strand
TCCTAACAAAATCAGTATTTGTGACAATTTTCCATGAGGCAGAAGTATGAAGCGTTTGAGGAGAAGGGCCATGTGATTCACGTAAATTCTCTGTATGGGCTAAGAGAAGCTCTGTTTTCAGTTATCCTAAGATTCAGATAAGGTGGTCCAGATCCAGAGAAGAGCAGAGGAAATGATTAGTTTGGGAAATAAACCTTAGGAGGAAATGCTAAAGAACAGGGTTACAGAGGCAAGAGACGAGAATGTTAAATAGAGAATCAACACTGGTAGAGGTTATGAAGGTACGGTGTGTAGACCCTGGTTAGTGGCTCTTCTGGTGTCGAGCAAAGGGGAGTGTGAAATGGAATTGGCTGAAATCAAGCAGACTTAAAGTACATTAACTTAAGCTAGATAAAACTGCTCAACTGGAGTTTTGCTATGAGTTAAGTCTTAACATGGCACTAATTTCATAATTAAGCGGGTCCTTCTTAGAGGAGGGATTTTTTCTGTTAATGTCTGTGACCTAGTGTTAACCTGCAGGCTGTGAGGACACTCAGGAAGGGGCCAAAGCACTCACAGTGGTGTGTCTGTGTGACCGAGGGCTTTTTAGTTGACTCTCTCTAGCCCATAAATCAGTGCTTCTCCAAGTAGGCACAGACCCCAAGCCATCCTGCTCAATGGCGATTTCTGTGTGCACCTCAGGCTTGCTGAATCAGAACCTTCGGCGGGTGTGGCCCATGCTCTACATTTTCTCATGCATCCTTGTTTGAAAATGACTAAATTAGAGTGTGAGCTATTTGATGACATATATGAGATTTTATTCATTTGTATATGCATGACATTTTGTATATCAGACTCTCAGAAAAGTATGTGCGAAATGAATCTCTTAATTATCACTGCACTGAACTAATAAGGTTCAAATGATACGGTTATGATATTTAAATAGTAGCAACTATGATTTGTACAAGTTTCAGGATTATTACATAAATATTACTTCGTGGGTTTTTGAAAAATTAGAAAATTATGAAGCTAATTGATAAAAATACACTAAAACACCTTGATGACTGTTAAACATAAGTAAGTCTTAGTCTGGTGTGAAAGTCTTCTGCTCATGAACACTTGCTCCCAAGCATTCTTTTTAATGTTGACAAATGCATTTTCTATATAACAGGAAAAGGAAGAAATCAGGGGATTTGTCTATTTGTCAGCAAATAAGATATACTGAGTCCTGGGAGGCAGTATATAACTGATAAAAATCCTGAATTTGTACTTGCAATAATATTAAAAAAGTGGAGCAAAACAGTGTTCTAAAGTGGAATAAAATAATAGAACTTACATCAGTAAATAGCCTAGAATGAAGCTGCCTGCTCTCCTGTGTGAATATGCTCCCTCTCTCTCTCCCTTCTCTAATTGATGAGCTGGGATAGAATTCAGTAGCAATCATCACAGCAAAAGCATCCCAGGAGTGTGTTCTGCTTCTAGCTTCACAGGCTGTGGGATCTTGAACTTCTACGCCCATCTTTTGCCGGCTCTCTCCATGTGACTCTGTATAGAGATCCCACCATCCTTGCCCTGGTGTCTGTGTTCTCATTTAGTCCTCTCGTCCACCCCAGTTTCACGAGCAATAGAAATGTGTTTAGTGGATGATGCCAACGCTTGGCTATACATCCAAAAGGCAGAGATGACCTGGGTAATAAACTCAGTTGACCCTGAACCCCCTATTAACCAACTCAACTTTTAACCCAACTAACAGTCTCAACTGTGGTAGCAAAGTCAATTGTATAAGTTCTTTTCTAGTGGATTTTCTGGCTTCCTATTCTCTACTGATGTGCACAGACTCTTGGGTGGGCAGGGGAAGGGTGAAACATACAGATACTGCTGAGGGTCCACGAACCAGTAATTCTTCCTCCTCCTCTTCATCCTACCCCCACTGCGATTTAATGAGTCCTACTATGAGCCAGACTCTGTGAAGCACTTCATGTGTAACAGATCGAGTCATTTTTTTGTAGGTTACAAATGGTTGTAGATAAACAAATTTCTATGATTAACCCAATAAATGTTCTCTTATTTAATCTTGGAAGTAACTTACAAGGTATTACTACCTTCATGTTCCCCATGAAGATAGCTGAGACTCAGAGCCATCAAACTGCCCCAGCCAGAACTCAGAGTCTGGAACCGATCCCTACTCTCAGCCACCAGCGCCCTTCAGTGCCATTGCTGGGTAGACGAGTGCTCTGCATCAAGGCATCAGGCATTGTCTGTCATCTGAGCATTACGTTTATGGTGCCATATGTATATTACTAATCTCAAATGTGCAGAGATGTTTTGTGACTAAGAAAATACAAAAACTGAAAAATATTTTCTAAATTCAGGGTAGTGAATTTAGGTATCCTGTTGATCAAAGAGTGTGTAGAAAAATTGTCCTAATATTTCATGGGTACACAACACTGATTCTGCCTCAGTTTCAACTCTTCTAATCATGAAGCCTTGATACCTTACTTGGGGGAAGGAGTCTGGAACTTGTCCCCTGAACCCCATTTACCAGGTGTGTCAGCTCATGTCTCTAAATGTCTCCCTTCCCTCTGAGCTGCTTAGAATCTCTGTGCCTTTGAAAAAGTTCCGAAAATTCAATGAGATAATCTACACTGAGAGATCTTAGGTGAGGTGGTCCGCCCCATGACTACAGACAGTAAACACTTAGTAAATGGCCATAGCAGTTAATATTATCTGATATTATGTGATGCACATTCTGATGACCTAAGAACTCGATCAATCAATACTTTTGAGCTGGCTTGTAATACAATTGAGCTTTTTGATTCATCTTTTAGCCTTGTGGCCCATCTGTTAATTCCATTTAAAACATTTTTATTTATCATCTCTCTCTCTCTTTCTTCAACCATCAATTGATTGATTGGTCTATCCATCTATCACTTATCGATCTACCAATTCACATATCTATTCTACCTATCTACCTACCTACCTATCTCTTTAATCTACAATCTTGTAGACCAACCTCCATGTCACTTTGCAGTTCTCTTATTTTAGGTCCCCTCCTCCAATTTCTTTTCAGACTGGGCCCATATTATTTCCACAAAGTATCATACTTTAATATGCAAAAAATGGCAAGAGATCATATATGTGCAGTAGGTAGATTACAAATATAACTTTTGCTGTTGAACATATGTTGCTTTCAATTAT
>NW_007726906.1:113171-113911 GCF_000696425.1 Galeopterus variegatus | reverse complement strand
TGTGCAGTAGGTAGATTACAAATATAACTTTTGCTGTTGAACATATGTTGCTTTCAATTATTTGAGGAGGGCTTCAGGGTACCAATTCCAAGCCACCGAGACTGAGTACCCAACGGAGGCAACAAGGCACATAAAGCGATGGCAACTTTGTGATCCTTGGATCACAGGCTCAGAGTATTTTTCCTTGAGGGTGGGTGGAAGGAAGTATTGATTATTAGGTTTCATAAATGGCGATTCTGATCTTTGTCCTTTCATGACAGTGATTCCGTGTAGCCCTGTACTAAATCAGATTCATGTAAAACATAAACACACTTAGAAACCAGTTTGAAAGAAATCATTCATTGAGGGACACACACACACAGCTTCTTGAATGTACAGGATTTGTTATATTATCATCATCCTCAGCAAAGATTTATTGAGCACCTACTATGTGCTTAATTATAATTCAAGTAACTCTAATACCAGCTGAGTGATAGAATGATTTCATTAGAATATTAAAATGAAGGTCCACTGTGAGTTATATTCATTGTGTATACTTATTCAGTGTATTATTTGTACTTGCTCACGAGTTATTGCCTATTGCATATATACTTATGTATTTGATTATATTTCCTATATTTAAAATGTTTCAGATAGCTATGTGAGAGTAAATTTCTTTTTTTTGTCTTTTTTCGTGACCGGCAACGGATTGCAACCCTCAGTGTCGCACCCGTACCGGACTGGGACCGGTAATGGGATCA
>NW_007726906.1:110250-112523 GCF_000696425.1 Galeopterus variegatus | reverse complement strand
CCTCGGTGTTGCGCCCGCACCTCACTCAGCCAGTGAGTGGGAACTGGTCTGTATGTGGGATCCGAACCCTCGGCGGGAGCGCCGCCGTGCTCCCAAGCGGCGCACTGTAGCAGTGTGCCACCGGGCCGGCCCGAGAGTAAATTTCTTGACATATAAACTGGAAGTTTTCTCAAAAGAGTTTTCTGTGTCACGAGTTTGTTAGCACCAACACACAAATACTTATTGTCTTCATTTAGAAAGTTCGCTTCCAAGAGAAAATTGCCTCATGGTATTAAATAGAGTCAAAATTCAAGCGTGATAATGCCTTAGACACCTGCAATTTAAGCTCTTAAAGGGCTTTGCCATGCATTAATCAGTTAAGCATCTAACAGCATTTACTGCACTTTGGCTAAATGGTGGGAATTATTCTAGCTACCTCATTTAATCCTTTCAGCCACTCTAATATACCATTTTACAGATGAGGAAACTGAGGCACCAGTTACTAAGAGGAAGAGCCGGGATTTCGGCTCCGGAGCTCGCGCCCCTAGTCATTACACGCACTCACTCCACCTCAGCCTTGATTGGAAAGTTGGCCTTGAATGTACTGTGCTCTTTTGGGGTTGAAGGAAGGGTGCAGAGGGACGTAGAAATGGAAACACCGAGCAAACAGCTGGATGTCTGTTTAGTGAGGTTCGTCTGATTGGATTCACGGAGCAGAACAGCCACACTGGCCGTGGTCACGCGAGTGGCCGTTTCTTCCCGTCCCCCTCCCCGGGTCCCCCTGTCCTCCGTCAACCTGTCCTCCACCCCTGCCTGGCCAGTCCTCCTCTCTTCACCATTCTTCCCCCTGAACTGTCTCTTTCCACCTGCTCCCATGTCACCTGGCGTCTTTCCCAGCACTCAGCCAATCCACACCAGTCGCTTATTGCACAGTCTGCACTTGGTATGGTCTGAACAAGACATGATTCATTTTGTTTTGTGTATTTATCTTAATTACTGCCTTAATGTATGTTTCTTTTTGACTCTCCCAGTCCCATTCCTTAAATACATCTCACTCAAGCAGGTATCTTAGGTCTTTGATCCTTTTCAGTTATTACAAATCCACCCCAGGTCACTCTGAAGCCTGTTCTGCAATCCTCTTCACCTGACCCTCCCACCCCTCAGCTCAGGCTCAGGGTTTTAGTGAGGAGGAGGAGGGACCTCTCCTTTTTCATTCCCCTTTCCCCCTCCCCTGGTCCCAGATCGATTGGGTTGGGGGTGGGAAAGAGGGACAGGAGAGTGGTCAAGGGTGCTCTTGGGTTTCTGGCCCCAGATGGTTTCCTTTCTGGGCTGCTCTTGCTCCACTGGCTGACACTGGTCCCCATTTACTCCGTGGGCTCTCTCTAGGAGTGTGAATTCCTCAGGGGGCTCTGTCCTCACTGCACAGTTCTTCTTAGGGTCAGTCATCTGTTCCTTGGCCTCTTAGAAGCCTCCTTCAGCTCCTGCCTCTGAGGAACACCCCATGGCCTCTTGCTGAGCTTGAAAGTTGCCTGGGTGGCCAGGTGAACCCCTTACGTGGTGCGTCTGCAGCACAGCTCAAGAGTCCCCCTTTGGTGCTGTGCAAAGGAAGAGTCATGCATCTTTGCCACACTGAATGGTGGGGAACAGACTGAGCCTCTGTGTGGCTCCCACTTCCTGACCTGCCATTGTCTTTCCAGTTCTCTCCTCACCCACCTGTACAGGGCAGATCAGCAGCCTGCCGCCCAGGCAGATGCCCAACCAGGCTAAAAGCCTTTGTGAAGACAAACCCCACATCTCTGAGACACTCTCTTGGAGCCCCCCTTGCTTCTGGAGGGAAAAGTCATGGTGCTCAGCCACCCCAGGTGGATTGCCAAGGTCTTTCACAGCCATCTCGACTCTTACTACAATTTATTTTTTAACTGGTTGGTTGATTCTTAATAAGCTCTAAGGACTTATCTGATCCAATTTCAGCTGTGGTGTGTATGTGAGTGTGTGTGTGTGTGTGTGTATGTGGTGTGTGTGTGTGGTGTGTGTGTGTGTGTGTGTGTGACTTATCTTTGTCCTTAATTTGACTCCCAGGAAAACATTAAAACATTACTTTATATATGCTGTTACTTCGACAATTACTTATTTAACACCCATCTTCCCATTATACCCCGTGCAGCACTCCCTCCTTTTCTCGTTTACCTTCTGGTTCTTCCTGAGTTGCTGTGAGTGATAAGCATCCTGGTGGGACTGGAGTTTAACTAACAGGACGAAAACCCTGACTGCAGAATCAGGGATAAGATGGTGTG
>NW_007726906.1:93669-109829 GCF_000696425.1 Galeopterus variegatus | reverse complement strand
AGGACTTATCTGATCCAATTTCAGCTGTGGTGTGTATGTGAGTGTGTGTGTGTGTGTGTGTGTGGTGTGTGTGTGTGGTGTGTGTGTGTGTGTGTGTGTGTGTGTGTGACTTATCTTTGTCCTTAGTTTGACTCCCAGGAAAACATTAAAACATTACTTTATATATGCTGTTACTTCGACAATTACTTATTTAACACCCATCTTCCCATTATACCACGTGCAGCACTCCCTCCTTTTCTCGTTTACCTTCTGGTTCTTCCTGAGTTGCTGTGAGTGATAAGCATCCTGGTGCGACTGGAGTTTAACTAACAGGACGAAAACCCTGACTGCAGAATCAGGGATAAGATGGTGTGGGCTGGACAACAGAGCTCCTCGCCAACTGATTCACATCTTTTTTTTTTTTCTTTTTTTTCTTTTTTCGTGTCCGGCAATGGATCGCAACCCTCAGTGTCACGCCCGTACCGGACCGGGACCAGCAACGGGATCGCAACCCTCGGTGTTGCTCCCGCACCTCGCTCAGCCAGTGAGCGGGAACCGTTCTGTGTGTGGGATCCGAACCCTCGGCAGGAGCGCCACCGCACTCCCAAGCGGCGCACTGTAGCAGTGTGCCACCGGGCCGGCCCCTGATTCACATCTTAAATATTCCCTCTTTTGTATGAGGCGTTTGTGAGGAATAAATAATATTCTGGGCATCTGTAAATGTGATGAGAAACTCAATACCAAAATTAACTCTAAGTTAACTGCTGGGCTAGGGCAACAAAACACAAACAGAGAATGAATATATAAAATCAATATGTTAGCATGAAATTAAAATATTTAATGGTTTCAATTTCTACTCATGTCAAACTCCTTAGTAAAATTCCTGTAATTATGTTTAATTTTCTCCCCTTTTTCTGGGAACTGCCCTATTAATAATAAAATAGGAGATAGATAAAAAGATAAGATAGAGAATCAAAAGGGTTGCTTACTCTTTCCTTGATAAACCAAGGGGTCATCAGTAATATCTGAAGAATATAATACTATCTCTTTAATAATGAAAATTAGAAATATGTGGAGCAAGTCAGTACACACAAACACTTCTCAGCTAGGATTTTCCTCATTTATTCCTCACATCAACCCTGTGAGATGGACATTATTCTTATCGCCATAGCAAAGGGGAAACCAAGGCAGAGAGGTTGAGTAACTGGCCTATGGTCACCCAGAGAGTAAATGCCAGAGTGAAAATTTTGAGTGCATACTCTTTACCCTGCTGCAGGCTGCCTGTCACCAAAGACTCGGGTCTAGGAAACTTTCGTTTTGATTTCTATTGAAACACGCATGATGTTATTTGTTCAATTTAAGTAAAAATTTATATAAGGCCAATGTTTTGGACTAAGTTCCTGTACTAGGTCCAAAATAAAAACAAACAAACAACAAATTTGTCGATTAGGAGAGAGTTTAGACTTCACATGCAAGATCAAAGTTCACTGAATTTAAATTGCAGCGTGAAAGGAGATTAATCCCTTTAATATTTTTGCAGAAGTTTGCAGGGCTTAACTGTAGCAGGGCGGTTTTCGTGCCATGCCATTAGGTCCTCCCTCTGCACAGGGCACTTCCTCTTCTTGTTCCACCCCTCCTTCAGGATGCTTCTCTCTCTCTCTCTCTCTTTTTTCCCCCCAAAATCATCAATGTGAGTTAATTACAGGGAACTTCACAAATAAACAAGTAGGCTGTGGGATCGATAATGGCACAGTGTAAAATACTGGTAATGGTCCTCGAGCTTCCCCCCCCCCCCCCCCCCCCCCCCCCCCCCCGGCTGTGTAATGGTTTCCGGTGACGTGGGGAGATGCCTGTCTCCCCACTTCAGTCTCTGAAGATAAGCCTTTGTCCATATAACTTGTCTGTTTTATAAGTTTTAATTCTTCTCCACACCTAAATTTAAGCATCAACTTAATTGTACTTTATATTTATTAATGGTGATTCTAAAAAGCAGAAAAGACTCTTCATTTAAAAAAAATCATAAACCTAGAGTTAATTTAATTTTAAAAAGTTGTTTTTTTTTTTTTTACATTATGAAACATTTCAAATATCCACACACCAAATGGGATTAATGTAGTCATTTAAAAAAAATCATAAACCTAGAGTTAATTTAATTTTAAAAAGTTGTTTTTTTTTTTTACATTATGAAACATTTCAAATATCCACACACCAAATGGGATTAATGTAGAGTATACGTAGACACCTGCCACACATCTTAATGTAATGCTGTGTTTGCTTCAGGTATGTTTTTGGTCGTATAAAACATCAAGATGTAACTGAATACCTTATAATACTCTTCCTGATCTCATTTCTTTTCCTCCCCAAACTATTACCATGAAATTCAGCATTTATCATTTCTAGGCATGTTTTTGTACTTTTTCTATGGTATAATTGTAAAATATATGATAGTATAATGTATACAATAATATTTTTCAAAAATTTAAACTTTTTATTGATGATGTAATACTGTACTCATTCTCCCGCAGACTCTTTTTGGCTCAAGATTACGTTTTTAAGAATTATTCATGTTGATGGATATAGCGTTAGTTCACTCAGTGTTACATGCTATGAAGTGTTCCATTGAATGTGCACTATTTTGCTTATCCATTCTCCTGCTGATGGACATTTGAGTTGTTTCCAACTTTTTGTTATACACATAATGCTGAACTGATTATGCCTGCTCGTGCATGTGCAAAGAGTTTCCCTAGAGCAGTGATTCTCAAAGTGTGGTCCATGGACCCCCAAGGGTTATTGTTGCCTTCTTCAGGGGGTCTTCAAGGTTGAGACCATTTTCACAAAAATGGTAAGATGCTAATTATCCTTTTCACTGTGCTGATATTTGCAATGATGGTGAAAAACAATGACTGGTCAAACCACTGCAGCGTCGCACGAATCGAAGCATTGGCACAGAAGTACTAGTGGTGCTTTCTAATTCTTCACCATCATGCACTGGCAGAAAAAAAATTCATTCATTTAAAAATAATTTAATATTTTAGTGCTTTGGTGAAGCACTAAAAACGATTAATTTTATTAAATCTCAACTCTTGAATACATGTCTTTTAAGAATCTGCTGTGCCACAGTGGGGAGTGTGCATAAAGAACTGTTGCTCATGCTAGCAGAATTGTTTAAGCTCCAGCTGGACTAGCTGCTTTTTTCATGGAATGCCATTTTTACCTGAAAGAATGACTGGCAGGTAAACTATGGTCGAAGTATACTAACAGATAAACTATTGGGCATCTAGAAGACTGTCTCAGCACTTTTATAACAAAATATTTTAGACTGGGTAATTGACAAATAATGGAAATTTCTTAACTCACCGTTCTGGAGGCTGGGAAGTCAAAAATCAAGGCACTGGCAGGCTTTGTGTCTGGTGAGAGCCCCAGTCTCTGCTTCCACGATGGCTCCTTGAACACAGTGTGCTCACATGGTGAAGAGTAGATGAGAGCAAACCCCATCCTCAAGTCCTTTTATAAGGGCCCTAATCCCACCCATGAGGGCTCCACCTTCATGATTTATTCACCTCCTACAGGACCCACCTCTTAATACTACCACATTGGTCACAAAGTTCCAACACATGAGTTTAGGGGGATACATTTAGACGGTAGCACAGACCTAGTCTCAAAAATGAATGAAGTGAACATTTTACCTTAAGTAAAACTGGCAGCGTTTGTTTCTAATGATAAAATTTGAGTTTTTAAGAAAAAAAAAAATCAGAATTTTGGTAAAGCATGCCACCATAGGCTTGACAGCTTCCTTACACTTAAGGTTTTTTTCTGATGCGATCAACGCTAATATTAACAAAGATCATTATTTTTTGATATTGTATAATGAAATATGTCCACATTTGGAAGATCTGTATTACTCAGTGAACCAACATTTTCCACATGACAGATCCATGATGCTACAGAATTATGCATGGGTAAAAGATCTATTCCAAATGCAAGGCTAAATTTTCTTCATATGCTTCAACCAAAACATCACAATTTAACAGATTAAATACAAAAGCAGATCTGAGAATCCAGCTATATTAAGCCATATATTAAAGAGATTTGCAAAAATACTAGTTTTTTTGGATTTGGAAAATATAGTTTTTTTTTAAAAAATAAAAGTGTTATTTATCCTAACATGTAATAGATATATTATTGGTACTTTAAAATCAACTAATAAATATTTTAAATTTTCTGATTTATATTTTCCAATGTTATAAGTCTTTATAGATAAAACCCTCATAAATAAGATCTCTTGGGGGTTCTTAATCATTTTTAAGAATGTAAAGGGATTCTGAGATAAAAGTTTGGAAACTGCTATTTTAGGGTATAGCCATAGGAGTGGCATTGCTGGGCTGTGGGTGTGGATATGTTGAAATTGCTTTCTCAAGGTTGATAACAATTCAAATTCCCACTTGTAGAATATGAGGGCCTTATTTTTCCCTATCCTTATCAGAATTTTGTTTGGCAGACCTATCTGATGTGTGTGAAATTGTTTTAATTTATATCTTTCTGATTACTAGTGAGTTTGGCATAATTACACATGTTTGTTGGCCTTTAATTTTCTTCTTCTATTAATTACCTGTTCATATCCTTTGCTCATTCACCATTCCTCACATCCCATTAGGTTGTATTTTTTTCTTTTTTAAATTGATTTATAGGATTTCTTTATATTTCCTGGTTTCTATTAATTTGTCAGTTATATGTTGCAAATATTTTCTCTTAGACTGCGGCTTGTCTTTTGATTTAGTGTATCATGTTATCTGTCGAACAGACGTTTTTATTTTAATACAATCAGATATCTCAATCTTTTCTTTTTGGTTTTGTGTTTCTTATCTAAGAAATTCTTTTCTACCCCAGGCCCACACATGTCTATTCCTATATTTTCTTCTGAAACTTTTAGGGTTTTGCTTTTCAATTTATATCTGTCATCACCTTGAACTGAACTTGATGTGTGGTGTGAGGTGAGAATTGACTTGTTATCCTCCAAGTTGTGACCAGTGATGCCAGTGCCTTTTAATGACTAGTTCATCCCTTTCCCATTGATTGGTGCTGCCACCCTAACATCTATCCAGTTTCCACACAGGCATGTTTCTGTATCTAGGCTCTTTATTCCTTTTCATGGGATCATTTGTCTATTCCTATGGAAACACTCCAGTCTCCTATTTATACAGTTTTGTAATAAATCTTGATATATGGTAAGAAAGTCCCCCAACTTTTTTATTCTTCAAAACTCTCTTTCCTATTCTAGGCTTTTTGGTTTTCGGTAGAAACAAAAGTAAGCATTTTCTACAATGTTCCATGATAAACCTTGCTTGGGACTTTAATTTTCAGTTTACAGATTTATATGGGGACAATCAAAGTAATTCATGTATTTAATCTTACAGTCCTTCAGGTCTTCTTTTTAATTCTTTGATGAGTATTTGTGATTTTCTGCATAGGGATCTTCCACATATTTTGATAAGTTTATTCCTGGGAATAGTATCCCAGGAAATAAAAACATCTAGGAAATATTCACTGATATTTTGTGTGTTTTTTTTTTCTTTTTCCTCACTTATGCTGCTTTTTGTGTCCAGAAACCTTTCTAAACATTTTTTTTTTAATTTTCATAATTTATCTGTAGTTTCCTTGGGATTTCTAGGTAGATGTTCATATTATCTGTGAATAAACTGAACACACCATATTGCTTTACTGAGTTTCTTGGTTCTCCACTATAATGTTGGGTGAAAGTTATTGATAATCACTTGTATATCACTTCTGATTTTAATGGAAAAGCTTATAAAGTCTTACATAAGGTATTTTGCTTATGCACCTTCCCAGTAAGGAGCATCTGCTAGAAAGACAATTCACTTATTCTTAGTTTGCTAAGCATGCTTGTCAACAATTAGGGTTAAATTGTATCACTTTTCTTCATTGCATCTATTGAGATGATGGGTTTTCTTTTAAAATATCTTAATATGGTATATATTAGTTTTTCTGATGATGAGCATATTAATGAATTGTCTGATATTGAGACTTCTTTGAATTTTGAGGATTTAATATACTTGGACATGATGTTTTTAAAGTTATTAATAATTATTTTATACTCTAATGAGATTAATTTTCTAATATTTTGTTTGGGATGTTTCCATTTATGCTTACTAAAGTGATTGCTGTATAACTTCCTTTTCTTGTACTGACGTGCCCAGTTTCAGTATTCTGATTTTTACCAACTTCATAAAATGAGTTGGGTAACTTCCCTCTTTTTCTGTTTTCAGAACCTGCTTGGATGGTAAAACTTTTGTCTCTTTCTTTGTTTCTTTATGGATGGAGTAAATTCACATGTAATTCTGACTCCATTGTCTTTTGATTTGAGGACATTTTGATTACCAATTCAGTTTCTTCAATGATTATTTGTTTATTCACCTTTTCTGTTCCTTCTTGGGTCAGTTTTAGAAATTTATATTTTCTAGAAATGTGTCTATTTCTCATAAGTTTCAAATTTATTACATAGTGTTCATAGTATTCTCTTATGATCTTTAACATCTACTGTGTATTTTTGTCCCCCTTTTTTATTAGCCTCATCTTCTATTTTTGATCAGACTTGCTAACAATCTGTCTCCTTGCTAACTTTTCAAAGAATCAGCTTTGGATTTTATATATCCTTTGTTTTATCTTTTCGTTTCTGTTTCTTTGATTATTACAATCTTATTTTTTTCTTGCCTTTACTTTCTTTTGATTTACTTTTCAGTTATTTTTTTAGCTTCTTGTGCTGAATGTTTATTTTAATCTTTCTGTTTTCTATTAAATGAATATAATGCTATAATTTTGTCTCTAGTCATTTAGCTTCATCCATATGTCTTAAAATGTACTAATTTTTTATTAATTCAGGCTTTATTTAAGACTTCATTTTAAGGTCACTAAATACATACTTTTGTAATGTTTTTGTTACTTTGCAACACTGATTTCCAGTTAAATTATATCAGTATCATAGGGGATGATATGTGTGATTTAAGCTCATTGAAATCCTGGTACCATGTCAATATTTGTAAATGTTTCATATGTTCACAAAAAAATGATGTAGTCTTTTTGTGGAACGTGCTGGGCCAGGTTAGTGGTTTTCAAATTCTACTCTATAGAGTCAACATGCGTATTGTTGAATTGGTTGGGGCCAAGTGGGTGAGCTCTGGGCCTTCCATCTTGCCCAGACCATTCTCTTTTTCTTTTTCATTAGTGAACCTATCATGGTCTTCTGCATAATATTTCTTCTGAAGAAAGTATTCTGGCAGCTAAAATAACCAAACTGATAAACTATGTAATCTGAAAACCCAGTTCTAGATCTACGACTGGTTTTGTACAGGTACGTAAGCTTGACTACTCACTAATGTCATGTGTTATCAATTAATACTTGCCTTAGTCAAAGTTAAACCCCAGTTTTTAACTATGATCCACCTTCAGAATTTCCAAGCATCATAAAGTGGTTGTCGTGCCAACTCTTCTAGCATTTCACACGCTTCTGCAGGTCATCCAGGAAAGCCTTCCAGACACTTTAGTCGGGTTCTGTTACAGCCACCGTCACCCTTTACCTCGTTGCTCCCATCTTCTCACTGAGTTAAGGGACAAAAACTCCTCTCAGCGCCACCGGGCCGGCCCCAAAGCTGGTTGATTTTGCTGTACCAAACTTCTGTTTTCTAACTAGCACTAACTCCCCTCTATGATTATCAATTAGTCCATGCGCCTTTCCAAATTTCTGCTTTATGTATTTTAAAGCAATACGTTTCACATTTGTTATCTTTGTGCTAAATTGTCTATTATTATATACTGTCGTTATTTATTTGTATTAATACTTTTTGAACTTTAAATCTATTTGTCTGACATTAATATTGCTACATCCTCTTTATTTTGCCTAGTATTTGGAGGTATATATTTCCCTAGTCCTTCATCCTCATTCTTCTGTGTGATTTTGCCCTAGGTATATCTCTTGCAAGTGGTACACGACTTGATTAAAAAACTCAGTTGTATAATCTCTTCAACTAATGAGCTTAATTCAATTGCAATCATTATGATTACTTGTATATTTGAGCTTACTTCTTCCATCTTATTGTGTGCATCCTGTTCAGTATGTTTTTTCTTTGCCTCTCCTTTTCTTTCTATACCTTTCGTTGTGTTGATACAGTTTTTAATATTTTGTTTACTTCAGATGATTTTTTTCAGGTGAAGCTGCAAAGTACATTTCTAGTGTTTAGTGGTTACTCTTAATCTTAAAGGTACTTAATGATACTCTTTTAAAAAACAAAGTCTGCAGTTATTCAGTATTTCCTTCTTCCAATCGTAATAATGGCCTTAACACCTGTAGGGTTATTAGCTGCTATTTTTATAGCCACTATTGAATTGAATTATAAGCTTTTTAACAAAGTCCTATATTTGCATCAAATTCTACATTTTCAATGTTCACTTTTTTTCTTGCTGAATTCCTTACTTTTTAAAAACAAGGTTCTTGGGTGGTACATTCCCCTAGTCTTCATATGCCTTAAAACGTCTTTATGTTGTCTTTGATTTTAAATGATAATTTGGATGAGGTCTTGGTCTGTTTGTGCTGCTTTAACAGAATACCATAGACTTGGTAATTTGTAAAGACTAGTAACGTATTTATTTCTTGGGGTTCTGGAGGCTGGGAAGTCTAACATCAAGCTATTGGTAGGTTCGTTGCCTTGTGAGGGCTGCACCCTCCAGAGGGGTGGAACTCTGTGTCCTCACAGGGCTAAAGGCAGAAGGGCAAGAGGACCACGTACTGCATGAAGCGTCATTTATTGTGGCCTTAATCCCATTCACAAGGGGGGAGTCCTTGTGGCCTAGTCACCTCTTAAAAGTCCCGCCTCTTAATACTGTCACATTGGCAGCACCTGAATTTTGAGAAGACGTATTCAAACTATAGCACGTGGGTATCAATTTCTTGACTGTCAGGTACTTTTCCCTCAGCATGTTGGAGATATTATTCTACTATCTTTGCTGTCTACTTATAGAAAAAATATTTTATTTCTTTAGTTTAATGACGAATCTCCCCAATAACTAAGTTTGACAGTTGTGGACACAAATAGCTTGGATTTGCAAGGTAAGCCCTGCTGAGGTCCACAGATTCTTCTCACCACTATGTGGCACCTTGTTCGTAGATCTTTTCATGAAGTATTGAGATAGATTGTCACAGGAATGTTTGTGACTCAAATAATTTGTCATGTATTTCCATAATATTTTTGAAAATGCACTTCTATTTAAACCTATTTAAGATATTGCAATATGTGAATTGGATACATTTATATATTAATAATAAGAGAAAACAGGTACTGAAAACAAGATGTTGAAGAAATACCTTGTAAGCAGAATTGTGGTTATAGGGAAAAACACTAAGCTAGAAGTTACAAGTGCAAACTTCCAGTAATAGTTCTACCTGTGTGATCCTGGGCAAACCATTGAACCCCTCTCTTTCTCTTTACCTCTCTGTTTCATTCCCTTCATTTGTAAAATGAACGTGCTGGGCCAGGTTAGTGGTTTTCAAATTCTACTCTATAGAGTCAACATGCGTATTGTTGAATTGGTTGGGGCCAAGTGGGTGAGCTCTGGGCCTTCCATCTTGCCCAGACTATTCTCTTTTTCTTTTTCATTAGTGAACCTATCATGGTCTTCTGCATAATATTTCTTCTGAAGAAAGTATTCTGGCAGCTAAAATAACCAAACTGATAAACTATGTAATCTGAAAACCCAGTTCTAGATCTACGACTGGTTTTGTACAGGTACGTAAGCTTGACTACTCACTAATGTCATGTGTTATCAATTAATACTTGCCTTAGTCAAAGTTAAACCCCAGTTTTTAACTATGATCCACCTTCAGAATTTCCAAGCATCATAAAGTGGTTGTCGTGCCAACTCTTCTAGCATTTCACACGCTTCTGCAGGTCATCCAGGAAAGCCTTCCAGACACTTTAGTCGGGTTCTGTTACAGCCACCGTCACCCTTTACCTCGTTGCTCCCATCTTCTCACTGAGTTAAGGGACAAAAACTCCTCTCAGGAGTCTCTCCCCCTGGGCCTTGACCTTCTGCACCTTTCTCACTATATGGTCAGAGATGGAGGACCTCAAATCTGAGCTCAGGGACATCATGGCTTCCCCTTTCCCTTCTTCCTCCCTCTTCCTCATGTTTTTCTTGGACATTTTTACCTGGATGACTAAGTCATAGACGCGGGGGATTTACCTACATCCATTGTGACTCAGAGAGTTTGAACATTCAATTAAATGTCTCTAGGCTTCAGTTCCTAGGGGTTTCCAAATTTCTACTGACAACTATTTCATATATTGATGTTTTTAAAAAAAGGATTCAAGTGTTTTTATCAAGCTTAACATAACAGTTTTAAACATAATGCTTTTTCGTATCAAGGAAGAAGCTCTTTCTTCTAGTCTGGATGATCTTGACCTGCACGTTCCATTAGTAGAGCCCATGCAGAAGCTGCTGCTATTTGAAGAGAGCAGTTGAATGAGGAATGGTGTAATTCACATTCCTTACTTATGTGCATGTTGACAATAAAATATTTCTACTTCGAAAAATTCAGAAACTGTCTACATACCAATATTTTATAGATTATAAACCCTACATAGTATGTATAGATAGGATTCATGTGTATCATAAATAATGTATTTCTTCATCATACAAATGGATTGATGTTTATAGTCTAGTCCCTGAGAATTCTGAACAGTTAAATGTCATGTGTGAAACTAATTTTTATTTATATAGTTAACACGTTTTGTGATAGGTATGTTATTTTCATAGGTTTCCATTTCTATTGTTTGTTTTATATTTATGTTAAGTAGTCAAGTTCTTAACTTTTCTGGGTTAATTCTTTCCTTCTTTGATAATTGAATACATTCCAGTTTGCTCTGTTTGTGAGTTTACAGTGTCCCTCTCTATGGTATATATTGGCTTTAGGTGTCTTTCTAAAAACTTACTCTGCTCTCATAATCCAGTGCAGAGATAAGCAATCTGTCTTCTCAGCTCTGAGATTTTGCTTCATTCCATCAGGAATGCAGTGCAATAAAAAGGTACAATTTCTTAACTGTAATCATGGAATATTTCACATGTTGTTTGCAGAAGCATGGAAATATAGGAGAAAAACAATCAAGCAGACCCTCTAAATGCAGTCCCATCGTACTTTCCTGTCAGTGTTATTGTTGTTGTCTAGCCTCCATACAGAGCTTGTTTTTCTGTTTGGGTCTCTATTCTTGAAATTCTTTTTTCATACTGCTTAATTTTAGAAATAGTATAGGACTAGCAGCAGGTGGTAAAAATGTATTTTGCTTGGGTTTTTACATGGAAAAGGAAAGAATAACAGATTACATTTTAGAATATGACTTCAAGCTTGAATTTTAGTTTAAACCTAAATTGATAACCCTCCCCCAAAGGTAGAGGCTATAGTTAGTAATAGCATAAGTACTATTCAAGTACTGGGGTAGAGTCAGCTCTTTAATATTGATGTAAACTCTTATATTGTCATTTCCTTCAACTGGTTAATCAAGGAATATAGATTAACTTTAATATTATTTAAATCATAACCTAAATTTGGAGATAGCCTAAATATGCTGTGAACACCTTCTATCCACAGGTATTTGGGGGGACACTTATGCCTCTTGTCTGTTTTAGATGAATATATAGTCTCATCTGTCATGACTGTTGCGAAATGGTCCCATCCAGCATCCTTTTGGGAATGCAATTTGTCAATGTATCTCAAACTCCTTGAAATGCATGTATTTTGAATTACTTAGAGGAATTTATCATAAGACATTGCACAATATTTATGTTCAAGATTGTCAATACAGAGCCATTTAAAATAGCAATAAATTGGAAAAAAAAAACCCTGTTGAAAAAATAAGATAATGCTTAAATAAATTCAGGTAGATTTGTACCATGGAATAGTAAGCCACCATTAAAATCCTGATACTAATATAGTATTAATTAAAAATCGTGGAAGTCCAAGTTGTACAAAGAATGTGATCCCAATTTTAAAAAAACATTATATCTACATCCATATATATGCATGGAAAGAAGGCTGGAATAACAGTGGTTCCTTAGGGTGGTTGGATGTATTGAACAAAGCTTACTGAGCATGTACTATGAGAAGCTGTATAGTGGAGGAGATGGAGGAGATGGAGGAGATGGAGGTGATGGAAGAGATGGAGGTGATAGAGGTGCTGGAGATGATGGAGGTGATGGAGGAGATGGAGTTGATGGAGGTGATGGTGATGATGGAGGAGATGTAGATGATGGTGATGATGGAAGTGATGGAGGAGATGGAGGTGATGGAGATGATTGAGGTGCTGTAGGAGATGGAGGTGATGGAGGAGATGGAGGAGATGGAGATGATGGATGTGATGGAGGAGGTGGAGGTGATGGAGAAGATGGAGGTGATGGAGGAGATGGAGGTGATGGAGATGATGGAGGTGCTGGAAGAGATGGAGGTGATGGAGGTGATGGAGGAGATGGAGATAATGGAGGAGATGGAGGTGATGGAGATGATGGAGGTGCTGGAGGAGATGGAGGTGATGGAGGAGATGGAGGTGCTGAAGGAGATGGAGGAGATGGAGTTGATGGAGGAGATGGAGGTGATGGAGGTGATGGAGTTAATGGAGATAATGGAGGTGCTGGAGGAGATGGAGGAGATGAAGGAGATGGTGATGGTGGAGGAGATGGAGATTATGGTTATGATGGAGGTGATGGAGGAGATGGAGGTGATGGAGGTGATGGAGGAGATGGAGGAGATGGAGATGATGGAGGTGATGGAGTTGCTGGAGGAGATGGAGGTGATGGAGGAGATGGAGGAGTTGGAGGTAATGGAGATGATGGAGGTGATGGAGTAATTGGAGGTGATGGAGATGATGGAGGAGATGGAGGAGGTAGAGGTGATGGAGGTGATGGAGGAGTTAGAGGTGATGGAGGTGATGGAGGTGATGGAAGAGGTAGAGGTGATGGAGGTGATGGAGGAGATGGAGATGATGGAGGTGATGGACAGGGAGAGGATGGAGGTGATGAAGATGATGAAGGTGATGGAGGAGATAGAGGTGATGGAGGTGATTGAGGTGATGGAGGTGAGGTTGGTTGCTCAGGATGGTGACAGTGGTGATGCAAACAGAGAGCAGACACTAGACATTTTAGAGAAAGAAGTATTAAGACGTGGAGATGTGGCCTCAGAGAGGAAAGGGCCCAACTTATCTCTTGAGCAATTGGGCAGCTGGAGGTCCACTGATGGGACGGGAGGAGAGCTGTGAGTCAAGAGGTGAAATTCTCTTCCTTTCACTTTTCTATGTTACACATATTTTCTCTAATAAGCAAGTGAAAAGGTAGTTAGTTTAAAAATATTTAGATGTAGGCCAACTTAAAATTATTTGCTGATAAAAGTGCAGGTAATGAACAGAGCAGGAAAAAGAAAACCCAGCAAGGAAAGAGGTGTCAAAGAATGCATGTAATTTGCTATGATTGTGCTTTTTGCTGTTTATGAATAGACTATTTTTTGAAAAAGAAAACCAGATCATGTAATGTAGTCTGGTGGGTAACCTGTTTTTAATTTCTTGTAAAACATATTATGAGCATTTCCTCAAGTCACTAATTATGCTTGTAAAACATATTTTTCATAGCTACATAGTATCTTGTTTTGTAAATGTGCAATATTCTATTTAATTAACCATTAGTCCTTTAGTTTATTTTCAATTTTTCTCTATTGTAAAATGATAGCAATGACCATTGGAGCTTTCTCTTTGAATGCATAAATAATAACTTGCTTAGGATGGATTCTTGGAAATGAAACAGTTTTTTCAAAAGTTCTTAGACTTTTTCTTTACTTTTGAACTTCCTCACATAATACTGTTGTGGGTCCTACTTTAATTTTTTTTTTTTTTGCTTTGCCTGATGCTTCTTTGCTCTTTAACTTCTTTGGGGTACACTTTGCTCTATGTTACCTTCCTTCCCTCCCTCCCTCATTTCCCTCTCTACTCCCTCCCCTTCTCTTCCTCCTCCTCCTCTTTCTCTCCCCCTCCCCCCTTTCTTCTTCTCCACATCTTTATTAACCTGCCAGCTCTTAGTTCATTATGGAATGTAATCCATGTAAATTGTTATATGCAATGAATTTGATTTTTCTGCTATTTTATGTTTCTTTGCTGCTTTCTTTGATTTTTATATCTTAGGTATAAACTATATTTTCTTTCTTTTTACTTCTTCTAACATTTTGGTGCAGTCATGTCTTTCTAGCTGTTGCTCAGCACAATGCCTGGCACCACATAGGGCATGCAGCAAACACGGTGGAAAAAGAGATGAGTCCATTTATTATTCTACTAGCATTCGCTGTTTCCATTCAGGTTTTATGGAAGCATTATTTGGCCTGTCTCTGTAAGGGTCATGGTCAATGGTGAAACGTTCCCTTTTCTTACATACTCCCTCTTAAGAGAAGGTAGATAGGACACTTTGCCCCTCTTACCTCTATTAGCTTTTGTTCCATTTATTTTACATTGTAAGCATTAAGATTCCTCTTATTAAAAATGAGCAAAGGAGCTGAATAGACATTTTTCAAAGGAAGACATACAAATGGCTAACAGGTACATGAAAAAATGCTCAACATCACTAAGCATCAGGGAAATGCAAACCACAATGAGATATCATCTCACCCCAGTTAGACTGTCCAGTATTAAAAAGACCAAGAGGAACAAATGCTGGTGAGGATGTGGAGAAAGGGGAACTGTTCTATGTTGCTGGTGGACATGTAAATTAGCACAGCCATTATGGAGAACAGAATGGAGGTTTCTCAAACAACTACAGATGGAACTGCCACATGATCCAGCAACCCCACTTCTGGGTATATACCCAAAGGAATGGAAATCATCATGTCAAAGGGATACCTGCACTGGCATGTTCATTGCAGCTCTATTTACAGTAGCCAAAATATAGAACCAACCTAAATGCCCATTGATGGATGACTGGATAAGGAAAATGTGGTATATATACACAATGGAATACTACTCAGCCACAAAAAAGAATGGAATTCTGCCATTTGCAGCAACACAGATGAGCTTGGAGAAGATTATGTTAAGGGAAATAAGCCTTATGCAGAAAGAGAAATGTCCTCACTCATAAGAAAGAAGGAAAGAAAGGAAGAAAGAAAGAATGAAGGAAAGAAAAGACCTCAATAATAGATTGAACTTTCAGAAAGAGAGAGCGAATCTGTGGTTTCCAGAGGTAGGAGGGGGAAGATAGAAGGGCATAGTAGAGAAATTGGGCAAGGGGCATAAAGAGCAATTATGATCGGTAATAATGAATATGCTAATTATAATTTGATCATCACATGTTGTACACAGGTGATGGTAGTCAATGCTATACCTGAAAAATATGTATAATCAATTATGCTTTAATAAAAAAAATTCCTCCTATTGCTATTATTCTTTATTGTACATAGAAGTCTGTTTTATTTGTACTGTATTAGTGCAAAAAGAATTTCTAAAATTTTTCGGGATCCTGCAGCAGATCATTTTTGAAGCATTGCTCTTCTGCCAAGTGTCTGGCACGGGTCCTTCTCCCTTGTCCTGCACTCATCCTCGGTGTCCTGCTCTTGTTTTTGTCCATAGATGGGGGCCTGGATGGTCCTTGGTCTCTTCTCTGCCTTCGTGTGTGATATTTGAATCCTCTTTTCAGGGCTGCGGCTAAAAGAATGGCTGTGCACCTCCCAGTCTGCTGCTTAGGGAGCAGCAGCCTCATGTCCAGAGCACCTCTGCTCTACTCAGGGGGACCCTCTCCTCCACGTCGTTCTTGTCCTTAGGTGTGCCAAAATAACCCAGCTGATAAAAGCAGTAACCACCAGCGTGCACTACTAGAGCTCTTTTTTTTTTTTTTTTTTTTTTTTTTGTCTTTTTCCGTGTCCGGCAACAGATCGCAACCCTCAGTGTCACCCCCGCACCGGACCGGGACCGGCAACGGGATCGCAACCCTCGATGTTGCCCCCGCGCCTCACTCAGCCAATGAGCGGGAACCGGTCCGCATGTGGGATCCGAACCCTCGGCGGGAGCGCCGCCGCGCTTCCCAAGCGGCGCACTAGCGCAGTGCGCCACCGGGCCGGCCCCTAGAGCTCTTTTTTTTTTTTTTTTTTTTTTTCC
>NW_007726906.1:85917-92742 GCF_000696425.1 Galeopterus variegatus | reverse complement strand
CCGGACCGGGACCGGCAACGGGATCGCAACCCTCGGTGTTGCCCCCGCGCCTCACTCAGCCAACGAGCGGGAACCGGTCCGCATGTGGGATCCAAACCCTCGGCGGGAGCGCCGCCGCGCTTCCCAAGCGGCGCACTAGCGCAGTGCGCCACCGGGCCGGCCCCTAGAGCTCTTTTTGTATCTGCCCCTGCCTACTCTATGTGACAGTTGAGCTTCACCTGCCTGAATGCATTGTGTCCCACGGCCTTGCCTTCTAACTCAGGGGTGCTCTGGCAATTCCAGTAACTGATTGTGGAAAGAATGAAGGGAGCATGTGTGTGTGTGTAAGACAGAGAGGGGGAGGGGAGAGAAAGAGAGAGTCCCGTAGTTCAATAACCCTCAAATACATCAGGGTCAATTACTAGAGTTTAGAAATCTGAGGCCATGAGATGATGGGAGAGGGGAAGGGAGTCACTTGCCATGTAAAAATCTGCACCTGTGCAGCCTCAGCCATAGCTATCACAGTAATGGACATTTGTTTTAAATTTATTCAATTTTTGCTTCATTAAGAAAAGTTTAATTATATTTTATGTAATCTCAAGTTGGCAGGAAAATTTAAGGCTCATTTTAGGAAGATCTTGCTGAACAGCGTTAAAATAAAATGCGTTAGTATTTAATGAGTTAATCCCTAGGTGTCCTTAATGACTGATTTCTCAATCTTCTGATGGCTGAGATTTAAAACAAATGGGTATTAGGATGATTTCTTCCTTGGGTTTCCTGCACCAGTGTTCCTCTGCCAGAACATGAATGATTCTGTTTTGATTCTAGACTCCATGGTTTTGAGGACCAAGCTTAGATGTCCACTGACAGGATGAGTCATTATATAAAATGCCTTATCCATAAGAAATTACGATATCTTAGATGCTTCCTCTAAACATAAGGTACTAGTTTTCTGTGTCTGCTGTAACAAATTACCATAAATAGCATGGCTTAAAACAACAGATATCTATTCTCTCAAAGTTCTGGAAGCCAGAAGTCTGAAATCAAGGCATTGGCAGGACCACACTCCCCCTGAAGGCTCCAGGGGAGGATCTGTTCTTTGCCTCACATAGCTTCTTGTGGCTGCTGGTGTTCTGGGCTTGTGGCTGCATCCCTCTGGTCTCTGCCTCCACCGTCACCTTGCCTCCTGTCTTCCTTCTCTGTGTAATTTCCCTCCACCTCATTCTCATAAAGTCATCTTTTGCTGAACTTAGGGCCTACCCAGACAATCCAGGATGATTTTCTCATTTTAAGATCCTATACTTAAATTATATCTGCAAAGACCCTTTTTTCAAATAAGGTCACATTCATAAATTTAGGGGATTCGGGAGCGCTGCCGCGCTCCCAAGTGGCGCACTGTAGCAGTGCGCCACCAGGCCGGCCCCAAAGACCCTTTTTTTCAAATAAGGTCACATTCATAAATTTAGGGGACTAGGATGTGGAAAATATCTTTTCTGGGGACACCATTCAACCCACTACACAAAATTTTTGAAGAGGTTTGATGCAGAAGAATTAACCTTGCATAACTGAAGTCCACAATAGTCTTGTTCATTGAGCAAATATTAAAGCAAGACCAAATCTTGAGAATTCATGAGTATGGAGACAAAGGTCGTACATAGAAGGACCCCCTTTTTTTGTACGCTGGTGTTTATAGAGAGGCAGCAAGCATTTTGATTCACTAATTGCAACAGCAAGTGGGTTAGCTGTAATAATTTTTTCCACCCTTGTCTTTAGCAGGGAACGCAGGCAGCCAGAGAGCCCGGGATGCATAGCTCTGGTGTCCGACCTGTGACTGGGAGGAGACGAGATGGAGTCGCAGGGTCTTAGTCATGGAGTAAAGGAGATGCTGCTACCTCTGGGGGGAGAAACTAAAAGTGGAGGGGGTGGATGCTCTCATTCATATGTGGAAGCTAAAAAAGTTGATCTCATAGAGGTGGAGAGTAGAACAGTGGGTTATTAGAGACTAGTAAGGGGAGGGGACAGGGGGATGAGGAGAGAGTGGTCTTAGGATACAAAATTGTGGAGAGAATAAGATCTAGGGTTCTATAGCATTATAGGGAGACTATAGTCAACAGCAAAGTACTGTGTATCTTTGAAGAGCTAGTTGCAATGAGGTTGGATGTTCCCAGCACAACGAAGTGACAAATGTTTGAGGTGACGAGTATACTAAGTGCCCTAATATGATCATTGCACACAATATGAACGTACCCAAATGTCATATGGTACTCCATAAATATATACAGTTATCATGGGTCAGTTAAGAAAAATAAATTAAGAAGAAAGAAAAAAGAGAAACAGTGAGTGGAATAGTAGTTACCAGAGGCAAGGAAAGGGAGGCAAAGGTTGGTGACTGGCACAGAGTCACAGAGTCACAGTTGGAGAGGAAGAACAAGTTCTGGTGCCTTAGGGTGACAATAGCTAATAATAACGTACTGTGCATTTCAAGAGAGCCAGAAGAGAGGACCTTGAATGTTATAACCACAAAAAACTGATAAATGTTTAGGTGATAGATACGCTAACTGTTCTGATGGGATCATTATACAATACACGCATGTATTGAAACAACAAACTGTACCCCAGAAGCAGGTACAATGAGAAAAATAAATTTAATAATTTAAAAAAAGTGGAGGGGTGGGAACCATGGGGTAGAGCCAGACTTTCTGGGGCTTCTGGGGATGTAGAAAAGCTGGAGGGAGGACAGGGAGGAGGACAGCGGGGAAAGAAGCTCTCAGAGAAGACTTTAGAAAGGTTTTACTGTGCCATCAGGGTGGCTGGGTGAGGGATGTTGGCAATCAGGAGTATTTCATATTCCCTGCCGTCCCTGCCGTCCCTGCTGTCCCTGCTGTCCCTGCTGTCCCTGCCTAATCAGGAGTATTTCATATTCCCTGCCGTCCCTGCCGTCCCTGCTGTCCCTGCTGTCCCTGCCCCCCAAGTCCCAGAGGGCAGGGGATATGTGATGATCCAGCAGAATAACTTACATTTTAAAGTACCTTTCTCTAAGGACCTCAAAGTAATTGTTGATTTTAAAAAGCATTTATGTTGCACTGTTAGCTACTGTCTTATTTTTAACTTGCCAGACCTCAGCTCACAAATGCCAGGGTTACAGAGGAAATGAATTTGAAGGTCTCCTGCCTCACGGGGGGACAGTTTTCACTGTCACATGACCTGATCCATCTTGGCAGCATTGGCCTCTTGTCCCCTGGGGGTCCTGAAAGTAGGGTCTCCTGAAGGTCAGCCCCAGGAATCAGGAACTGCATGAAGGAAGACCTCACATTTAGACCAGAAAAGGCTAATTTTTGTTTTGTTTTTTACCTGAACCCACATTGGCTTCCTTGATTGTTATTAAAAAAAAGGAAAGAATGAGGGGCAGGACCTAACGATTAGGCACTTCCTGTTTGCCAGGCTCTTTGCAAAGTTAATCTCATTCACTCTTCTCCTCCAGTGATGAGAGTATTATCACCATGATTCTGGTAAATAAGGAAGTCCCCAAGAGGTCAAGTCACAGGCTTGAGGTCCCTTGGTGAGGACTGAGCCTGGGCTGGGAGGCAGGGGCAGCTGGAGCTCTTCCTCTTCCTGCCACCACATTTCCTGGGTCTGTCCCCATCGCCCATTTCACCCACCCCTTTACCGACTCTGCTCCTGCTGTGCTGGTTGCTTTTGTCCGTTTCCCGAGTGCACCAGGCTAGTTCCCATCGTAGTTCCTCTGCTGACTTTTCTGGAATGTTTTGGAGGCAATCTTGGCGTGTATGTTTTTTTTCTCATTTTCCAGCTCTCAGTCAAAAGTCATCGACTCAGTGGAGGCTTCCCTCGTCCCCTCCGTCTAACACTTGCTATCACCACTGGCCTCCACCCCAGTGCATTTTTGGCACAACCATAAACACTGGCTGTCTGGGTCTGCTCTCCCACTAGAATGTAAACTCCATAGCAGGCTCCCTTGCTCACTATGGCATTTCCTGGCTTGGCTTGTAGCAAGTTCTCAACACATACTTGTTGAATGAATGAACAAACAAATCAATGGATAAATATATTACTTTCCTAGTGACATTTGCTAGACATTTTGGCACCATTCCCTTCTGTTGGCAGTGTGGGCCAATGTTAAGGCTAATTGTGATGCTGTTTCCTTTGGACCTGAGAAGTTGTCACACAACATAGCCTATGTAGTGTCTAGATGTCCAAAGCAAAGCAGAAGAATTAAATATGTATGATAAATTTAAAAATATGGATTGGACAATTAGAAATAAACAATCTTTGTTTTTTTGCATATTTTCCCAGTCTGAATTCAAGCACCCTTCTGCATTTAGGCTAAAGAAACCACACAGATTACGGGAGACATATCTCATGTAATGGAAGCATGTTAGAGAATAATCTGTGGTTTTAGTGGACTTTTAGCTCAATAGCAGTTAATCATGAAACTCAGGTGTTGATATTAAGGGTTATATTCATGGCTTTCGGCACTATAGCAAAAGAAATGTCCAAAACTGAAGTCATTATCTCCCCCCTGAAAATGTGTCTCCTCCAGTGTTTCCAAGCCTAGTGATGTCACCCAGCTAATTTATTACCTGAGCCATATACTGAGCGGAAGAGGGAGTGTCATCCTAGACGCCTCTCTTTCCCTTTAAATTCCAAAGTAATGAAGTACTGTGTGGGCCTCTTCCCTGCTCATCTTTCCACCTCTGTCTCTTGTTCGTAGCTGCATTACCCCTCCCCACCTGCCAACTGTGGTGGCACTAAATATGTGAATTCCATTTAAGAATTCTCGGCCTTCACTTATGCTCTGCTTAGCATGTCTTCTCGTTCTGTCCACCCCTCAACCCTCACTCAATTTTCAGTACTGAAATCAAGTGTCATCTTCCCATTGAAACCTTTCCTGTTTCTTTCCACCAGTAGAATTAGCCACTCCAGTCTATGGGCACCTGGTACACCTTACACATGCTTAATTCTTCTCTGTGTCTGTCTCTGAGCTTGGCATAGTGGCTCACTGGAAGTGTTGCACGTTTGCCTACTGAAGGAAGACTGGGATCTATAGAAGGCTGGGGTGGTTGGCTTGCTTTGCTCTGTAACTCAGTCTATGGTGCGGTGAGGTGCTTCACACTGTGACTCCTAAGTCTGTGCAGCTGAGAAGTACGAAGGCCTGGGATTTAGAAATTTGCAATGGGTGCTCTGCAAAGTGTGTCACGGATAATCTTCACATGAATAATTGATTGTTGACTGTGGCGTCATCCATTAGTAATGGAGGTCAGTCTTGTTGCATTAGAATGTAACTTCCTGGAGGTACAGCTTTTGTTCATTTATGTCTGATTTTTTTTTTAAAGTACAGTGTCAAAAATAGTGTGGGTGCTCGAAAGGTTGAAAATCAATTAATCGAGTATATGGGGTCCAGAGTGACCAAAGGAGAGGCTGATATTCAGGAAACCCATTTGCTCTCATTAATAAAACAATCTTCTCCATATTAAAGTAACAGTAGAGGGAGGATGGGAAGAGGATCTATTAGTGTGGTCCAGCTGCAGACCTCTAAGATCGTTCCTTCCTCCACGGAGCTCATGAATAATAAAATAAATCAGTGTAACACCAGGGAATAAGCTGTAAAGTGTCACAAAATGCCAGGAACAAAATCCATCCGAAGTGCTCTTTTTCTTCCTGAGGAAAAACCTAAAAGAACTTTTCTGATTACCTGACAGTCCATTTAATCCCCAGGAAACATTCCTTTGTTATAGTTTCAAGGAGAATTACTTGAAATAATCCTTTGTACAATGTGCCTGGTTCTATTTTAGTTTTAAATCGTGTCCCCTTTCTTTTTGAATTTGTTAAGAAAAAGACATCTAATCAATGCCCAAGTGGAAGTGGTATGGTCAAGTCTGAGTTTCTTTCTCTCCAGGATGAAGTTACCTTTTGTGTAGAGACCCTTTTAAGAGAGACTTAAAAGACTTCAGGGGCTAGGAAAGAATAATAAAAAAAAAGTCTGGAATGTTATAATTAAACTGTGTGGACTTAACCGTCTCTCTCGAATATTATTGAAGAGAAGCATGCTTTCTGACCAGCTCCATGTACTGATGCTCACAGTGACCCCAGTTTTAGGGGACATGGACATTTCTTGGATAAAGGCCTATGAGAATTCGGAGCTCTTAGTCAAGGGAGAGACACAGCCCTAGCAGTAGTCAGGCCCGGTCACCTGCTCATCAGTTGAAAAGCGGGGATAAGGACAAAAAAGGAAAGGAAAGGAGTTCAATATCCTGTGTGCCAGTTAGACTTCCCCAGATATTGGCTTGGAAATGCATCAAGCTACAATAAGGAGAGAAAAAATTTGAGGGAGTTTTAATTTAGAAAATAAGGCAGTATTTAAGTTTATTCCTGGACTCTGTCTAGCGATAAAGGTAAGTGCCCTTGGGTGAGCTTGTTGGTGGCCACCCCTCCCCCATCCTAGAGTATCGTTGACAGGATTTATTCATCATAAACTCATCGGCCAGGGCCCCCACAGTAGTTATCTTGTACTTCTCTGACTTAAGTATTTTCTTATCTTCCTCAGATTTTTCTTTTCTCTTTCTACTCTCCAAAGTGGGTGGGTAAGGAGGTGCGGGTAGGGGGCAAGTACAATCTTAACATTTCCCAAACTCATTCCACCCAATGGTTCAACCCAAATCAAAATGCAAAATGAATGCATAGTTAACGCGGATGCAATAATTCAGTTCATTGGTCACTCTATTTTTTGTCTTTCAAAAATGTATTGCTTTTTCCTTCCTCTAGAGATGGAGTTTCTTTTTGATCTTTAAATAGTAACATAAGGTTAAACCACAGAGTAGTTTTTTTTTT
>NW_007726906.1:83298-84827 GCF_000696425.1 Galeopterus variegatus | reverse complement strand
CACACCGCGCTCAGCCAGTGAGCGGGAACCGGTCTCCACATGGGATCCGAACCCTCGGCGCCGCACTCCCAAGGGGCGCACTCTCCAGTGCGCGCCACCGGGCCAGCCCCCCCCTTTTTTTTTTTAAGAGTGAAAACTGTTCTAATAATTTTGAGGTAGCTAGATGCAAGGAATTCACGAAAAAGAAAACTTTGTTTCACTCTTTCACTTGTGTAGGGGATTTCAAATTATTCTTAGAGCTTTTTTTCTCTTTTACTTCATCTTAGGGGAGAATGGTAGATTCCATGACCGCATTTTAAAACAAATGTTTAGTTAAAAATAATATCCAATTTGGCCTTAACTAGAGCATGGCAGGAATAACAAAAGGCAGTTAATGTGGTATGAACTAAATGCTCGTGTCAAGTTGCCAGCACATTACCTTTGTGTCTTTAACAAGGAGGACTTCACTTGCAGAAATGGCTCTTGACAAAGTTAAGTGGTCCTATATATTGTTTGGGAAATTGCCCTTATTTTGTGTGCTTCTTGTTCCAGTAATGGAACCCAGGAGCAGTAGATAATTGTAGCAGCCTCATCTATCAAATAATATTAGAAGTCAACAGCTATAATCTGAACCACTTGCTTTACACAGCTTTTCTCTATATTTTCTGTTCAAATTGTCAGTTGTTACCTGTAAGTGTCCCCGTTCCCTGTGGTTGATAGAAGAAAAAAGATTTAAGTAAATCAGAAGGTGAGCAGTGTGCGGGCTAGGGCACAGGATCTGTAGCCAGCATAACGCAGCGGATGATAACAGCTCCCCGAATAGGGAAAAATCATGGTTCTTTGTGCTACATTATATGTTACTATTGCTGGTGCAGAGGCTGTGCAGAAGGGTGTTTTTTTAGAGATACTCTGGGCTGTTAAAAACTGACTTTAAGAGGGTCAGAAATAAACCTCTCATTACTGGAGGGTAAACACACGTAGCATTTCAGCATTCTGACCTACTTTTGTTCATCTCTCACACCTCTGTGTTAAAAGCAAAGTTGCTCCAATAGAGTTGTAGAAGCTTGGTGGAGAGTACTTAGATATTTACTATATTCCATAAGCTTATATGTAGACATAAAATATTTTGTAATGTAAAAGAAAATGTTAGTTTTGCTGGAATAGTTATTATAAACATCTCTGGGTTGCTTTCTCTATCAAAAAAAAAAAATCAAAAAAAGTGGCAAAAGCCATACAGGAATGCACCTCACTCAATGGTCAATAGTTTTTATGTATATATACATACACACACACACACACACACACATGTTGTATAGTATATGCTGTGGTTTGAATGTGCCCCAAGCTCATGTTGGAACTTAACCCCCAATGTGGTGGTACAAGCTGGGACCTTTAAGAGGTGATCAAATCCCAAGGACTCTGTCCTTGTGAACAGATCTATCCGTTCATGGAGTAATGGGTTGGTGGTTTAATGGACTGTCATGGGTGTGGTCCTGGTGGCTTTATAAGAAGAGCAGGTGAGAAGGTTAGCTCTCTTGTTCAGCCCATTC
>NW_007726906.1:80765-82470 GCF_000696425.1 Galeopterus variegatus | reverse complement strand
GGTCCTGGTGGCTTTATAAGAAGAGCAGGTGAGAAGGTTAGCTCTCTTGTTCAGCCCATTCTTTTGTCATGTGACACTCTGCATCTCTGTAGAGAGTCCCCACCAAGAAAAAAGCCCTTACCAGATGTGTTCCCTGGAGCTTGGACTTCCCAGCCTCCCAAACTGTGAGAAATAAATTTCATTTCTTTATAAACTATGCAGTTTCAGGTATTCTGATATAAGTGAAAGAAATGGATTAATACAATATATAAATAACTTAATATTTATAAACCTATATATTTATATATACATTATATATATTATATATACATCATGTTGTATCTACTGTGTAGTATCCTGTTTTTTTCCCACTGAATATATGATAAACTTATGTTGACAAATATTCATTTAGTACACCATATTTGATGGCTGCATTGTGTTTTTTTTTTTTTTTTTTCCTTTTTGTCTTTTTTCGTGTCCGGCAACGGATCGCAACCCTCAGTGTCGCGCCTGTACCGGACCGGGACCGGCAACGGGATCGCAACCCTCGGTGTTGTGCCTGCACCTCACTCAGCCAGTGAGCAGGAACTGGTCTGTATGTGGGATCTGAACCCTTGGTGGGAGTGCCGCCGCACTTCCAAGCAGCGCACTGTAGCAGTGCACCACCGGGCCGGCCCTGCATTGTGTTTTATTACTTGCATTTCCTATTATTGAACATTTAGAGTATATTCAAATTTTCACTATGTAAACTCTACTACAATGAATATCCTTGTAGCTAAGACCTTATGAACATCTATGATAACTTCTTTAAGTTAAATTTTCAGAAGGATTAATTAATGGTTTAAAGGGTTTGTACAAAAGAGGCAAACCAATTTCTGCTATTACATACAGAATGTGGAAGATCCTGAATTGCTTTTTCCCTAATATCAACTATATTGGTTTTTAGATATTAACAGCCATGGAGAGATGGTTAGGGGCAGCTCCAGCAAGAAAGAGGAACTGTCCTGAGCAGGGAGCAGAGCACCTGTGGTTGGGGAACAACACAGTCAGAGGCATAAAGACGGACCCAAAGGCATGGAAATTAGTAGACTGGCCCAACCGGTGACTGACAACTGTGGCTGCATGGTCAGGTGGGGCCTGGCTGTTTCTGTCCCAGCAGCCCCTCCTGTCCTTGAACTCCTACAGAATTCACATTATATCATGAACTTGAACATGGTAAAACTCTCTCTTCTCTCACAGTGTTCTGCCATTGAATATTTGTTAGTGTTGCTTTCCCAACGGGATTGTAAATTTTGGGGATCCAAAGAACAACCCAAGTCCCCAGAAGACCCAGTATGGTCCAGGCAGGGAGAAGGTAATTAACAGAGGTTTGAAAACTTGCTGCATGGTCTGAGCTGCCTCTCCCTGCCCTTGAATGCCAATAGTTCTGTTCGTATGGTGCCTTTGGTTGAATGTCCCCCCAAACTTTAATCCCCATTGTAACTGTTGAGGGTGGGAAATCCTATTATGGTAATTGAGGGGTGGGGCCTTGAAGAAGTGATTAGATTATAGGACCATGCAGTAGTGAATAGATTAATAATGGTGGTCAGGGGCATGGTTCTGAGGGCTTTAAAAGGAGAGTGAATGAGGAAGTTGGCCTCTTGCATTCTCTGCTTCCGCCATCTCTCAATATGAGACCCCTGGGTCAATGTTGCCATCACCAAGACCACCATCAGATGTGTTCCTT
>NW_007726906.1:62808-80106 GCF_000696425.1 Galeopterus variegatus | reverse complement strand
ATAGGATCCAAACCCGCGGCAGGAGCACTGCTGCACTCCCAGCGCCGCACTCTCCCGAGTGCGCCACCGGCTCGGCCCTGATTTTCCTCTTTTATGTGTGATTTAGTTTAGGAGAGAGATCTTGGATTATTAAACCTCCTCCCCTCCCACTTTTTTTAAGCCACTGCTTTAAAGATTCAACCCAAATGATCACCCCAGTCATTCTGTTTTCTATTTTTAGTGATATTATTTTTGGGTATTTCAGTGACCATCAGTTTTCCAACTTGACTATTGTACCTCCCAATCACAAAGTGTTCTGGGGCAGATTTGTTATTATAAGTCCTCAGTGCTCAGAAAATAGAAATGGAAAATCACCATTTTTATGCAGCCTTTTCTAGTGGGGTGGTAGACAACAATATATTATCACGGGCTGGTCCTCCTATGGCTTCTTGCACTGGGCTGCACCAAACAAATCATAAGGGCAGGTGAAAAGGCCACTGATGGCTCTTTGTGGAGCTCAATGGAAAGATATTTGGTTTGACGCAAGTTCCTATACTGGGACTCAGGGCCCAACAGCAGCTGTGCTTTTAAGTCTTTGATTACTGCAGAATCACGGGGTCAGGGCCATGGACGCTTTCCTACCCAGATCTGATAGTTCAGTCCTGATGCCCTGAGATACAGCCGTTGCATTCCTAACATTATGATCATTTTTCACATATAGTATTTCAACAAAGTGTTTACATAGTTCAACAGTTGCTCAAGACACTTACAAATGAGGAAAGGTGATAATTTATACAGTTATGTGATAAAATTACCAATTGCTGTTGGAGATATGCCATGTGATTTTCTTCTAATGCATGTTGCCTACCCCACGCCCACCTCCCCCCAAATCAGTAGAAATGCAAAACGGTGGAACTGTATCTGAAGACAGAGCAATACTAACGGATAACATGCTACTGAGACGCAAAGGCGTGGGTGGCTGACATGGAAATTGGAAGGATCCTCAGATACTTGAAATCGTTTCAAGATTAAATGGGGAATCTGAGCTAAGATTATGTGAATACTTCTTTACTTGCATAATGTATAAAATAAGGTAAAGTGGAGAACTAACCTATGCATATGAGTGTCACGGTGAAGGCATCATTCCCTAGAATGGATTTAAATTGCTGGAGACCAGGTTGACTATTTGCTTCACTGCTGTAGATTTGAGCATTATAATTTTCTTAATAAGGACTGATATTGTTTTGAAATGCTTATGTTAATTTACTAGTCTGTAAGAAATTTGGTATCAGGACAAACAAATTCTATACACACTGAAGGTAAAGAGTTTATTCAGGAACGTCTATGCACCCAGACCTCCAACCTATGTTATTACATCCCCACAACAACACTGAAAGATACTTATAATTAATCTCATTTTACAGGATGAATAAACAGAGAGGTTAAATGAGAAGGCTAATAAGTGGTAAAGGTAGGAATCAAATACAGGTCAGTGTGATCACCAAGCTGATGTACTCAACCACTCTGCTACACTGAATACTTTACAAAACTCTTTTCGTGTTACTGAGTCAGAAAGTTAACTAAACTGTAGGACTTAAAAATGACTGCATTGATGGTAAAATGGCAATATTTAATTCCATGTAGTTTTGTTTGTTAAAGGAAAAACAATCATCTGTGTGCAGCTGATTGCTCTGCCTTTGTGCATCTGTTTTGTGTGTGAAGGTTTACAGCAATGTATCGACTTTCTTCATTATCTATGTTTTATGCACCTAATGATACTTAGTAGTATGTTTAGTGACATTCTTTAAAATTTTTGCAATAAGAATACACCCCAAACAACTCATCTAAGTAGGTTTTAGTTGGTAAAATGCCTTCAGTGACCGAGCTAAAGCCATATATACTCATTTACATGAATGCTATTCTTGCAATTACTGCTGGAGTGACAGTTTCTCTGAGGTATTTGAATGATGCAACTTGTTGAAGTTTAATGCCATCTATTATGAACTCTGCTGCATGCTGTTAATAGCTGGAAGGCATTGATTTTGTTTTCTGCTCTCTTATCTCAAGCCCATACATTTTGCTTGCATTATTGACTGTTCTGATCATTTCATGCACCATCTCTTTAGAAGATGTATAAATCAATGTCAGCCATGAAACTTAAGTTGTTTATTAGGCTACCATGTAGGTTTACACCTTCATGAAAATCATCTAATGTGGTCGGTGTCAGATGTTTCAAACAATTGTTGACCAGGTCTGATGAAAGAGGACAGCCTTGGAACATGTCACCACTGGAGTAGGAAAGTTCATTCAATTATTTATTTGGGTCACATGTTATACTTGACTGGATGCACTTTTTAATGATGTTAATTAACTTCTTCAGAGTGTTAAATTAGTTTAGAACTGCTATGATTATAGCATGACATAAATTGGACTTTCTATTCAAAGAGATGCATTTGAGTTTTGCACGCCAAAAGGATATTTTGTACTGAATTAGTGCAAATGAAACTGCATTGCTTACATTTGAGCACACTTGACAGAAGACTCATACAGACTTCAGATCAATTTCACACTTAAATCACAGAGTCAAAAAGCAAGTGCAGGAGCCTGAAAGCCTGTCCGTCATTTAACGCAATTATGGAGTTCTTCATCCAGTACCCAAAGAGCATCAAATTGCACCTCTAATCCAATAAAAAGTGTTTTCCATAATTAATATAATTACAAAAGGCTCTGCAAAATCCATTCTTAAGGTTCAGATTCTAAATGCTTCTTCTGCATAAAGCAAATTTTGGATTAGCTTAGACGTTATTTTCTTCCCTAATTTGTACAATGCTTTTGATTCATGTCTCTTGCTTAGGATTTTGCAGGGTATTTTTCAAATGTGGAGACCTGCTCTCCTCTTGGTATGGGAGGTAAAGTATTGCACAGGACTGCATCATTCACTGCCAATTTCTGGGCAGCTGTGGATCCAGTCTCATCAAGTGGCTGTTTCTCCCCCAATATGGTGACAGGTGGGTTTGGGAAAACCCCCCTCAGTAATCAGTCACCTGGACCTGGCCATGATCTCAAAAACCTTCTATTTAAAAATTAAATTCAGAAGAAAAGGTGGTAATCAAATTGTCTTTAATAATTTCTTGCTTGCTAGTTTTTGATTCAACTCACAACCAAATATAAGTTTAAGGAAGATTTATTTTTTAAATTATGCATTAATGTGAGAGATACCTTGTAGAGGGTTGCTGTGTGTCTTCCAAAGATATGTCCACACTGAACCTCGGAATGTGACTTGCAGGATAAGGGTCTTTTCAGAGGTAAGTATTTTGAGATTAGATCATTCTGGATTATGGTGGGTCCTAAATCTAATGGTAAGCCCTGAGAAGAGAAGAGAAGAAACGAATGCAAAGAAAGGAAGGCCGTGTGAAGATGAGGGCAGTCTTGCAGCCAAGCCCAGGAATGCAGGAGTTGCCAGCCAGCAGCCATCAGAAACTAGTGGAGAGACGTGGGACGGATTCTCCTTCAGAGCCTACAGAGGGAACCAACAACACTTTGACACTTCAGTTTTGGACTTCTGGCCTCCAGAACTGTGAGAGAATAAATTTCTGTTGTTTTAACTCACCAAATTTGTGTTACTTTGTTATGGTAACCCTAGGACACTAACACATGCTCCCAGACACTTACGTCTGATATGCTGGTGTAACTTGATTTAGATGCCTGCTCTTCCTTTCAGGAGCCCGCTCATGCTGAGCCCTCCACGGGAATGCCCTCTGCTCCCAGTTCTGCCTGCAGAGATCACCCTGTGCTTCAAGGCCAGTTCATATATCCTGTCATCTGTTTGGTTCCTTAACCTTTCTTTCTCCGGTCGTCCATAGCTTGTGTCTCAGTCTATTTGTGTACTATAACAAAATACCTTAGACTGGGTAATTTATAAATAACAGAAATTTATTTCTCATAGTTCTGGGGGCTGGGAAGTCCAAGATTGAGGCACCAGCAGATGTAGGGTCTGGTGAGGGCTGCTCGCTGCTTCTGAGAAGGTGACTCTTGCAGTGTCCTCACCTGGCTGAAGGGATGGAGGGCAAAGGGCAGAAAGGGATGAACTTGCTCCCCAAGCCCTTTTATGTGGGCACTAATCCCATCCATGAGGGTGGAGCCCTTATGGCCTAATCACCTCCTAAAGGCCCTACCTCTTAATACCATCACCATGGGGTTTAAGGTCCAACATATGAATTTTGGAGGGACACATACATTCAAACCTTAGCAGCATGTTGTATCAATACCCAGAATCATGCTGCTCATAACTGCCTTGTATTAAGCTGCAAGTATTTATTTCCTCTTTTAGAGTGCAGGTGCCATGGTGTTTGGAAACATGTCCTATTCAACTTTAAATCTGCTAGAATGCTTAGTGCAGACCTTTGTCTACAGTCAGGTTTCAAAATATGTTGAATCTAATTGAGTGGCATACTTTGCCATGAGAAAAATTCTGTTTTTGTTGCACAGTTAGAGTATCAAATTGTGTATGCAGAAGAAATTGAAGCCATGGGAGAAGTAATTCTAACAAAGCCAAAATTTGATGATTCTAAAAGCAAGCATTGTGAGAGCTGCTTATATTTCAATATGTTTTTGAATGAAAATATGTTGTTCAATGGATAATTCCAAGTCCAAATATTTTCCTGGGGAATGTGATGTTGAATCATACTTAACGGTTGTGGATACTCCATTCACTGTGTTAATCAGTATGCATTTGACTTCTCTATTGTTAGAGTAATAGTTACTCAAATATTCTTCTGAAATATATTATATTTTCATAATAAAAATATGCCTCTAAAACTCTTCATTCAGGACTTTAAAAGCACCTTATTCACATCTAGCTGACTTTTGATCATTTTGTTTAGCTATTTAAACAAGATAATGTTTCTAAAAGCACTTTCAGAACTGCCATGTGCAATACATACTAATTATGAAGTTTGGAAAGCAGTCTTCAACTCTGAACTGTCAAATGCAAATACGCACTCAACAGCATTTAATCTTGGTTCGGATAATCTTCTGTGTCCCATCTTTGTCTTGCACATGCCTTCTGGATTTAAGCCCTTACTGCCATTTCTCCGTGTAGGTAGTCTTGCTGCTCCCATTCTCTTGGTGTTTGATTTTGGTGGGGAGCAGTGTGGTAGGTGGAAGAAGCAAGGTCTTTGGTTTGGGGGGCATTTAAATGTGAATACTTGGTCACTCTTTAGCTAGTGGAGTGGCTGTCATCAAATCACTGAGCCCAGTTGAGCCACAGTTTCATCATCCGTAAACATGACCAATCATGTCTACATCATAGCAGCGTTGTGAGGGCGAAAGTGAATTAAATAACATCCCTAAAGTTCTTGGACCAGGTCTTGGCATATACAAGGTGCATAACAAACAAGTGGTAGATATGATTTTGTTGTAGATGATCAAGAATAAAATTACCTGAATTTAATTCATCCAACAAACATCTATTGTTCTAGGCCCTGAGAATACAACAAAGATAAGTCATAGTGGCTGCCTTTTCAGGGAGGAGCCAGATTCTTAAAAAGGAAATTTAAAGCTAAGACGAGTCAAGATATAGTCTGAGCCATACTCACATGATGGGCACACCTTATCACCCAGGCCATTCAAAGTTCAACTTGGCCTTTTCTTGTTAAATATAGCAGAATGTCTGCATATCTTTATCTCTTTTTCCACCCCAAATCCAGTTAAAGTGGCAGCAAAGAAACAGAAATGGATAAACCCACAAGCACAAGAGAAGGTGAGTGGAAACCAGCAAAGAAGAGAATATTTCCAGAAGCCTGGAGTGGCAGATCAGTGAGGAGAGTAGAGGGAATGACAATACCAAGGCCTTCATAGGGGAGACTGTGAGATGCAAGTCCATCCACTCCACACCACAGTGGACCCCACTTTACAGCTGTAGAAGTTGGACAGCGTGAGGACTTGCAGGGGTCCGTTACCATGGAAGGCAGGGAGTGCTGAAGCACTGACAGAAAACAGTGGTTGGACCCCATGTATCCAGCTGAGTATGCCCACAAGCAGGAGATAGAAAGTTTATTTTTTGGATAAATGAAACCCAAGAGAATTAGGATTTAGTGAACACTAGGCACAGTGGATGGAGTGGAGGACTAAGTACAGGGGATGAAGTGAATGTCCATAGCTGACCTCTCATCCCCTTCCCCACTTCCCTACTCTGCTCCCAAAATACTGAAAGTCAGGCATTTTATCCTAGATGCCCACCGCCCGCTCCCCCAACATCCAACCAGAGCAGAAGACTGGTAGACTCTTTTCTCTCTTCTCTGGAGAAACACAGTATAACCACGTGTGACCATAGAGAAAAGACCTTTATGTAGTAACATTTAAATTACTCTGATGAAACATCGACTTACCATCTCATCACAGCATCATGACAACTGTTACTCAGCAAACTCAACTTAGATGGCTGGAGCTCCCACCTAGATTTTTAGGGCTTCAGTCTTAAATAAAAGTGAACTGCCAAGACTTACCACCCATTTGTCTATGGTCTCTGAAATGAGAGAGACAGAAAAAAAGAAACTTTAGATAAAAAAGAGGCAAGGCAGGGAACTGAAGAAAATGTCAAGAAAATGAAAGTTTATTTGAATTAATTCAGTAGAGAGGGAAAGATATTGCATCTATGAAAGAAGACTAGGATACTCTAAGAAAGGAGCAACTGGAAAGGATGAAATGCCATTGGAAATTAAAAGTAAGGTAGCTGAAATCAAATTCCAAGGCAGAGACTGGAAGATAAAGTTGAGGAACCTTCCTCAAAGCAGAACAAAACAAAACAAAACATTCAAAAAATCCCCCAAAAAGCAAAAAAAGTAAGAGATGGAAAATAAGAGAGAAAAGATAAGAATTGGAAAATTATTCCAGGAGGTCTAACATGTGACTAATTAAAGCTCCAAAAGGAGAAAACACAGTAAGTGGAGGAGAGAGAAATATTAATGAGCTAATATTTAAAAAATTTCTACAACTGTTCTTATTTAAAGGACCTATTGACTATCAAGCACAATGAATGAAAAAAGACTTGGTATCAAGGTCTTTCATTATGGTGTGCCAGAATACAGGGGAAAGAGAGGATCCTAAAAGTTTCCAGAGTGAAAAAACATACTGGGAATCACAATGGCATTAGTTTTCTTAACAGCAACATTGGATGCAAGACCTTCAAAATTCTGAGGGAAAGTAATTATCAGTTGGAATTTTGTACCCAGCCAAACTATCTATCATGTGTGAGGGTAGAATAATAAAATTTCCTGATGTGAAAGGACTCAAAAATGTGTTTCTCATTTTTTTTGTGTGTGTGTGTATGTGTATACATATTTAATTTTCTTTAAGGAGACTGCTCTGACAAAGTGAGAGCAGAAACTGAGAAAGAGGATGACTGGGGGCCCAGGAACATGGGCTGAAACACAAGAAAGTGGGGGAAGGAAGTACCAGAATGACAGAGGACGCCCAGGCGTAGAGATCAGTTGGTTCATTATCATTACCTGATTCTACCCTTTTTTTTTCTTTCAAAAATAACCAATATGCTGACTTTTATGTTGTTGACCATTCCCTGGCTTTTCCTTATAATTTTACCATGTTCATATTTCCAAACAATATATCATGCAGTAGGAAAGAAGGTTATGGGTGAAATGTTGTTAGGAAACAAAAAATTGGAACGATAGCTTGTATGATCATTTTGAGGGTTTTTGGTAAATAATATCGATGTGTATTTGTTGGATCTGATGAAATGTAGAAAAAATTGAGATAGACATGTGGAAAACAAAGCAAATGAAAAACAAGGAAATTACTAATTCCTGTCTCTTTTCTTTCTCTGGCTTCATTATGAGCTCTTGGTGGGAAATGACCCTGTTTCTCCATGTCTGCCTACCTGGTGCCTTGCCTCTTGGTGGGGACATAATACATGTGTATAAACAAATAATATGGAAACTTGGTGAAGACATTGCTAAATACATGGATGAACAAACACGATCCTTTTATTTATCAACCTACGTGTGAAATTATTACTATAATTCAGTGGTAGTAAAGCTTGTTTCTCCTGAAAAAAGGTCATGCTATGTTTTATCATACAACAAATGCTTAGTAACTCATGATATTCCTTTTCTGCTTTTACATTGCTTACTAGAAACTCATTGTGTACTAGAAACTCAATCCAAAATTAGGTTGCCTTGTCTCTTTGAGAGTTTGGTGGTTTCCCTGTGGTCTGTATTTTCTGGATCCATATCTGTGGGAACTTTATCAGATTTGTGTTGGGTTTGGTGTTCCTTCAGAGAAGATTCGTATTTGCTTTAGTCAGAGGTTTGGGTGGTGGGGGAATGGCCAACCTGGAATCCCCTTAAAACAAACGTCTTGGTTTTCCAGAATGTCAGATACTACGATTTTGAAATGCAAACTCCTCTGAGGAGGGCTACTTTGTAGTTACAAAATCACAGGGAAGATTTTTTTCCCAGCTTTGAGGTTCAAGACATGATCTTTTTTGTGGTCTTCTGAGAGCGGAGGGTTTATTTTTTGGCTTATCCTTATTGAGAGTTCAGCCCTTTGGGGTTCTATCCTGCTGGGGTGGTATGTGTATCTCTTATGTCTTGTTCCTTCTTAGACTTTGTCTGCTGTCCCTGTGCCCCTTGTGGCCTTGAAGACCCAACCCAAGTTCATCTGGTTTGGCAAATGACTTCAGGTGAGAGGTGGCTTTGGAGCTCTACCAATCATTCAGTCAGCTTCTATCTGGATTTTGGCTTCTGAGTATTCTTTACTTTCTTATCAGCTCATTGATGCAGGTAAAGATAGGTTTGAGATTTTCTAAGCATATGTAATTGTTTCTAGCCAGCAGTTTGATTAGAGTTTCCAGCTTACCATACTTAACAGGAAATAGAAGGCAGTAACTCATTTCAAGTATATAAAATGATATTCTTACAATACCAATAGTCAACTCATTCTAATAGAGAACTGAACAAAGAAAATGAGTTCTGTTAAATTTCTTTGACTAAAACGCTGACTGGATACCAATCAAGTCATTAAGGAAACTTAAATATTTCTGGATATTGAAAAGAAAACAAAGCAAAACAGTATATGCAATCATTTATTTTGTCTGGTAATGTGCTCTTTTGCCCGAGGCAGGAGGCTGGAGAAGATGACCTTTTTAAATACCCCTTCACTTCTATCATTTTTATGACATTTGTGAAAGAAAAAGCCAGATTTTCAGAAGAGTTTTTCACTGTGAGTTTGTGAAGTGACATTATGAAACTGGTCTAGTTTCTGTCAATTTCAACTTCCTGTGGTGAAATTTCTAGGTACTGAGTTTTACTCGGCAGGACACAAATTTCTTTTTCTTGTGATTTTTCTGTTTTCTTAGGCTTTCAAAATCATATACAAAAATGTGTAAAGAACAGTTCCCTCCATCTGTATCTATTGGGATTTCCCTTTGGGTTCTTTGTAGATAAGAGACAGCATCAGAAATAACGAAATCAACTTTTCATTAATAGTTGATAGTATAGTGAATGTAAAGGTTAAGGAAAAGGGAAATACTTTCAGTATTCAGAAAGATTTTGTCATTGTCGTAAGCCACCAGGATCTTGGGTGACAGGGTTGACATAGAAATGTATTCATCAGGGGTTGTTTATTGATGTAGAATTTGATGTCTGATGCCTTATTAGTCCCCCAAAGTTTACCACTGTGTGTTCGCTTTTAGTCCCTGACTTATTAGGGCAAGCTGTCAACATGGATCTCTCCTAGGTCTACGGACTTGATGGTGAAAGGTAATTTGACCTGCATAAAAAACATCATCTTATATTAATTATATAATAAAATAAATACAAATAAAATAATAATCTTATATTAAAGAGTTTAAAAATTCACAACAGAGCTGTGTGCTTTGTGGAGTATTTTTGTGTTTCCTCCTTCCCTTGATCTGCACAACAACCTTACACAACAACGTGTAACATAACCTTACACAACCTGCACAACAATGGACAGGACTGTCACATTTCACCTTTGTGTCTCCTGCCTGTTCCCTTGCTCACACGACCGTTCCTCAGGGCCACTTGCTCTTTGCTGGGCTAACACGCACTTACCCCAATTTCTCCCACTCCAAGAAATTAAGTTTAAGAACAGTACAAAAACAATATATTAAACATCTGTCGTCTCACCATCCTGAATTAACAACCATTAGCACGCTGACTTATTTACTGCCTTTTTAAAGAAATAACACAATGCAGATACTGCTGACATCTCTTTTTATAATTTTTCTTTCTCTCTCTTCTTCCCAGAAGAAATTACTAATACGTCGCTTCAACCAGCCCAGAAACCACCTTCTCCAGGAAGGCTTCCCTGGCTGTTGGATGCTTGTCTCTGGGCTCTGCTTGTCGGCAGAGCATGATGTATCATGTCGATTATCACCCACTGCATTTCAGCCATCACCTTCCTTGTTTCTCTCTCCTAGGAGGCCCTCTGTGAATTCAGTTTTGTGTTCATTGTGTCCGGCAACGGGTCTAACCTGGAGTTGGAACCAATAAATGCTTGTTAAAGGAGCCCATGTTCCTGCTTTATGGTTATTTATTTATTTATTTATTTATTTTTTCCTTTTTTTGTCTTTTTTACTGACCGGCAACGGGATCGCAACCCTTGGTGTTGCGCCCACACCGCGCTCAGCCAGCGAGCTGTTGGGAAATGGTCTCCACATGGGATCCGAACCCTCGGCAGGAGCGCCGCCGCGCTCCCAAGCGGCGCACTCGCCAATGCGCCCCTGGGCCTGCCCTGGTTATTTATTTTTACTTTACAAATGATGCATAGATATTGCTGTCCTAATGTGTTTTCTTATTATAAAACATATACGAGATGTAAATTACCATAGGATGAGGCAAAAATGAAAGAAACATAAAAAAGAAATTCTAATATTTTCTTCCTGCACTCGAATGTATTATCTTTGTGGTCTGCAGTTTGTGTGTTCTCCACTTTGGAGGACACCAAGTAAAGAATATTAAGATACCTAAAAATAACCTAAAAAAACTTCTGATGTGAAAGAAGCAAACGGGGCTTCAGACCCAAAGAAACTTTCTGGGAAAGTGTGGACTGCTGCTGCCCTAGACAGAGGAGTCTGAAGGGCGTTTGGCCACCTTGATTCTTTCGGATTACCATGTTGGGTTGGTAGCAAACAGTTTTAGAGAAGGGGGAAATAATAAGATACTTAAATTATGATAAAAGGAAAATAAGAATCTTCCTAATTAATTTTGTGCATCTATAGAGATCACAGGAAAGGAAATGAAAGGTGGCAGGAGCGGGCAAGGCAAAAATCTGGCACATTCTTCAAATGCGACTAAGATGCTGTGATAAACCCTAACTTTCTGGTAAGCATTTTAATGGATCCTTTAATTAGCTTTTCTGGAAAGTTCACTGATGATATGCTGGAATAATGATCCCCTATGCTCTAAAGTGTCTAGTCATTAGCTCGCAAGGTGACTGAACATACTAATGCGTTTGCCTCTTAGACAGTTCAAGCCAATGTTCCTAACAGGGTCCTGTCTTTGACTTAATCCTGGAAAGGAGCACATGGGTGGGGTTCTCTCAGGAATGACAAGGACAGGGAGTGCTCTCCTTCAGTCCACATGTGACTCCAGCTCCTGAAGAGAGATTCTTGGGGCAGATCTTTCTGGAACTGTTCTTATACTGCCTGCCTCTTTTGTGTAAGTTTTGGCTCAGCATTTTTAAGCACCCCTTAGATTTGAATCTCGTACTGGTTTAGCGAATTAATTATATTTTGCCACCTATATCAGTACCATCTTCTTGGGCATGCACCCCTGAATTATGTGTATTTGTTTGTACTTCTAAATGGTGCATTATTATTCCATCTTGTTTCTAAGGCATGCTTTCTACACTTTGCAAGTGCAGGTCGGGCAAGGTGAGTGGTAGGTTATACAAGGTGAGTGGGTGGAGATTGGGAAGGTGCTTCTCACAGCTGAGCCTGTGCCTTGGCTTTGTGCCAAGCTAATAGCAAACTGGGCTTGGGCTCAAGTTTTCCAGTCGCAGCCTGGCTTGTCCCAGCACGCTAGCAGTGCTGGCTAGCATGTACACAGCCTTCCATGTTGCATAACTTCTTCTTGTGCCCCTGGCTGAAAGAAACTAAACTGCAGATAATTTATTCAGCATAAATTATTGCTAACTTTAGCTGGAATAATGCATGCTTTTGATCCTTTTTAGATATGAAACCAAAGGGGAATTGTCCGGCTACAAAGTTTTCCCCTATATCTTTCAGTTAAATCAAATTCCAAATCTTGAGGACATCTGATATTCCTCAAGGACATTAAATCTATAAAACCAGTGCCTGAGTTATATGCTCAAAAATATAATTCATAGTTTGTTTTGTTAGTTTGAGCTATTAGTAATATTTTAAACATCTAATTATATTTTTCATTTAATAATTCATCCTTGTGTAATTAGAGACTTGAGTTATGCAACACGCTTATGTTTTAAAATATGTACATTTTCCTTAAGTGCTCTACATCACTTTGTATGAGATAAAACATAATAACAAATGCGTATTATTATTTTAATGCTGTAACTACACAAGTTTGGTTATTTGGCCTGTCCTGCCCTATAGGCAATGTTGGTGAGATGTGATTTGAGTGGTAATTAAAGTTCCAACCTGCCAATAACTATATATTATTCACCAGGCTCTTTCAGGGCAATCTTCCCACCTGTTTTCTTTAAATTTCCCTCCAGGTAGACACACCTTACCCAAAACGATGGCTGCTCAATTTAGCAAGAAACCTAATCAAGAGATTTTGCACAAACCTGTTGAGATGTGTGTGTGTCTTGTCCGACCAGAAGCCATGCCGGTCATCTCTTAGGGCTCAACTTACACTTTCCCAGAATAGAAGCCTGAAGATCAAGTATTGGCCACCGATTGTACTAGGATGAATGTTGATCCTAATCATGTAGGAAAAAACCATCTAGTTTTTAAATTGAAAATATAATACTTCAATGTGATAAAAACAATTTGAACAGTGCAAGAAGGCATATAATGTAAGTAGATCTCTTTTCCACCAGATCTCAATCTCCAGTCCTGCTTCCCATGGGCAACCATGCTTTCCACACCCTCAGGATTCTTTTATGAAATAGTCTGTGCACCTACAGGTTCTATATGTATGCCTCTCCTTGTTTTATTTTATTTATTTATTTATTTATTTATTATTGACACACAGCCTCTCCTTATTTTAAAAACACCCACGGGGCATCCTGTCTATAAGGTTTGGCACCTTACTCATTTCACTTATCAGTTTATTTTGGTGAGGTTCCAAATCAGCCATACATTCTTTTAATGGCTCTATAGTTATCTACTATTTGGATGCACCATGCTTTATTACTATAAAGTAGGTACTTTATTAGCTGTCTATTCTTTGGATGTTGCACACATGTTTATTTAAGCCATCCCTTACTGCTGAACACGTGGCTGCTATTACAAACAAGTCTGTCCTTAAGTCTTTGGGCACAGGTGTGAATTGATCTGTAGCATAAATTACTTGAAGTGGATTTGTTCGGTTGGAGGGGACCTACATCTTAATTTTTATAGATATTGAAAAATTGCTTCCCCTAAATATTGCCCAGAGTAAGATTATAACAAAAGTAGATTCTTGTCATTGGAGAGGGTTACATACAGAAGCTCATGCATCTCAAAATCTCAGAATGACACCTGCTAGGCTTGCTCACTGGCTCCTTGGCTCTGTCCCACACATCAGCCTTGTAGCACACACACACTTAAATCCATCTAAAACACTTCCCATGTATCATCCTCTTACATCCTGATAACAAACCTATGAATCAGGTATTATTATCCCACCATAAATGATATCAGTATTTGAGATCTGTCAAAAAGAAATGAAAATGTGAATGTTACACATGTGCTTGCCAAGGTTCTATTTGAAATTGAAAATAGTACACATTGCTTACACAGAATATTCCAGGATCTTTGTGAAGTGTAAGTAAATTCCATCATTATGTGTCTCTGTAATATTTGAAATGAAAGGATTTAGAAGCAGCATACTTGTATTCTAGTGCTATTTAAGGACATGAGAGACACAAGAGTATTTCAGTTGAAGCCAGTTAGGTTATAGTTCAGGCTCAGCACAAATTTATGACCTATTCAATTTTCCTTTATTTAAAGATGGCAAAGTACATTTGACAAAGAAGAGCAAAATGCATGATTAGTTCCAAAGTCTGTAAAATGAATGTCTCCAACAGCATTTCCTATTTACTTATTTGTGGAGTTATTAGGGGCATTTTATATCAAATTAAAATGGTTGGATATTGAAAGGTCTAAAGTGTACCGTGTAATTATGAGTAGGACAAATTCCATCATGCAATGGGCTGTACCCGTATCAGAAGGGTAGGAGGACAGAAAACGTTTAGTGGAAATGTTTCATAATCTTATAAAATCTTTTCCTCAAACGTCATTTATTACTTTCCTTGCTTATTTTCAAAGACATGTAAGTTATAAGCTTTGTGTCTTGTGACTGCTGCTTCTCTTTGTACATTCTTATCACGGCCTGTGGGTGTGAGGATTGCCTAACCTATAAGCTCTGACTGGTCAATGACTGTTTAGCTGGCTTTTAAAAGATATCCCTTTGTTTTCTCTTGGTTAAGGGGGATGAACTTGGAGCCAGATGTGTGGATTTGAATCCTGGCCATTTATTAGCTGTTTATATCCAGGCTTAGTTTCCTCATCCATAAAGTGGGATCTTGATAGTAACTACCTCACAGGATTGTTGTGAGATTTAGATAAATAAATCTGGGTAGAGCTCCTAAAACAGCACAGTGCCCTTCATTAAAAACAGGTCTTCAAAAAGGTAGCTGTTTTTACTGTCATTGAGCCCCTTCTGCATTCAGAGCCCTGTGCTAAGTACTGTGAAGTAAACAAAAATTATTTACAAATGGAACGTCTTTGTTTAGGAGCTCACAATCTAAATGATAGAATTGCCTGGGCAATTTACATGTAACTCATACATTTATCTATTACTTATTGTATACCTGTTGTTATGTGCTAGACAGTGTGTTAGGTACTGGTGATCCTGGTTTAAAAGAAATGTTTTCCTTCCTGCCTGGAGCTTATCATTGAGACAAAAACTTCCTGAGTGATGTGTTTGTGTTTTCCTCAAGAAATTACATCCTAGAAGAGATGCATACCCTATTTAATTCTCTGTGTTACTGTGTATTACTTTATAATGGTTGATTTATACAAAGAGGACTGAGGACTATAATTTGATGTATAAAATGAACAGAAATGGAACTGGTAATTTTCAGAAAAAATTTCATATAAAATAGAAGCAACTCAAGTTTTCATGCATGTTTAAAACCAGATTCCTTTTAATATTGAAAATAATTTTAATCTGGATTATATGTCAATAGTTCAAATCACATTTGGAATTACGTCTTTTAAGACATGCTTTCCTTCTTACTTTTGACATCATCAGTTCAACAAATACTACTGAGTGTCCTATGTGCCAGGTATTTGCTAGATAGGCATGGAAATACAGCATTGAGAACTATAGAGTCCTTGTCCTCATGGAGGTTATATTTTATTGGAATGAATTAAAATAAAACTAAACAGTCAAATAAACAAAGAAACCACCACACATAGAATACCCAGGATGTCTGCATTCTTCTTAAGTAAATCAGTTGGATTCTCAAAGGTTGGTATGGAGAGTATGGGATGGTCAGTGGTTGGTATGGGAGTGGGTAATAATTGATGGTTAGGATGGAGAATAGGCTGTAACCAGTGGTTCGTGCAGGGTGGGGGGAAGGCTACCTTGACCCGAGGCAAGGAGGGCAGGTTTTCTCCCTCTGCAGATTGCTTACACCACCTTTGGAGTACAGAATGGCAAGGGAGGTGGGTGAGGGGGAGAGCTGGGCTTTGCCATCAGTATCCCACCCAACCAGATGCCACTTCTGTGAATTTCCTACCCAAAGCTATTTGAGACCATTCCTGGAATCTCGGCCACTCTGTATTTCTAAGGGTGGTTGCAACTTCTTGTTACCCTTAAAAATAACTAGAAGTGGAGCCTGTCTGAGATATTCGGTCAAGGGGGGAACCCTTAGTCCTAGAAGGACTAAGAATTAGCTGGTTTCAATAATTTACTCTTGACTCAGTGCCACATGCAAGTGGTGGCTACTGCTGGGTGTGACCAGTCCCTACTCTCTGCCTGTCTTCTGAATTGGGGATTGTTTTCATGTCTCGGATTTGGGTTTTACCTTAATTGTGACCTATGCTTTAAAGTCTTAATGCTTGGGTGGGCCTTTGACTACCATGGGTAAAGGTCGAGTACAAACCAGAAGGAAACCTCTTGAGAAGAAGCAGGAAAATATTCCTCACTAGGATATGATGGAAGGATGACCTGGAAGAAACTTATGTAAAGTTCTTCAGCTTCTCTGTGGTTTTCAAGTCAAGAATATGTTTGTTTCTTTTGCTCAGCATGTGCCCATTCAGTGAACAAGTCACTAATGAGAAAGTCAAATGCAAGTAGAGTGCTGATGACGTTTTCTGTCTAGACCTAAGGACAGTGTCGGCAGGACCAGCCTTCTGTGACGTCCAGGGGTACCCTGGGCAGTGCCACTGTGAACATTTCTAAAACAAGCAGCAGGAGCCTCTGAAAATTTGATTTTCACAATCACAAGTTTATGGTCGCTTACATTTGAAATGAAAACGTTTTCGGGCCGTGTGAATCAGGCTCGAGCGTGACAGTGACCCATTATGTGATGCTGAGCTCACACCCAAGCCCTCACAGGAGTTGTGAATAACGCGAGTGCAGCAAGAGACTGAAAACATGAAACAATTCAGAAATGATTTAAGGTTCAGATAAATTATAACATAATTTGGTGTTTCTTTGAAGATGAAAGTCGTTAAAGGTTTGCATTGTAATACGTTGTGCTTTCTAAAGAAGTCTGAAAAAACAAATCAAGGATTCTAGCTTCTTTGTCTGATTATTACACCCCTCATAAAAACCCTGGGAAGTAGATGGTAGCAGGTGTTTGTCTCCAGGGTGTGGGGACATAGGCAGGTAACGGTGGGGACTGGGGGATCTGGCCATTTTGCTCGGGTGGTGACTTCTATGGTTGTTCTAGCTACCTTGACTGAGCTGTATTTGTGGTTGAAGCATTCTGAGAATTCCTGGAAAATACTCAACAGTCACAAGGTATGAATCCTACATATCTATACAACGTTAGTACATTAAGATGCATAAACATAACCGAGGGATATTTTGGCTTACGATCCTTTTAGGTTCATGGGAAAGATAAGAGAATATAAAGCTA
>NW_007726906.1:60861-62274 GCF_000696425.1 Galeopterus variegatus | reverse complement strand
TGGGATGAGGCCAGGGGTCCTGTCATTCTCAACTTCAGGTCTGGGAGATGGCCCTAGTTTTTATACCATCTCTTCTGTTAAAATGCCTGTCTCTATGCATGAATCTGTTTTGTGTTAGACACAGAGGGGAATACAATTACCAAAATGCAAAATCATGTTCACTCAAGTGAGAGTTTTTTCCATCAGGTACTTTGCACCACCAAGAAACAGCAGGTGAAGGTGAAAAATGCCTCCCTAGCGGTTATAATAACCCACAGAGGAGCACAGCACACAACACGCACGTCATCCTTTCTCTTGTAGCCCAGTTCACCCTCATACATTTTCCTGGGAGTGCGTATCATGCTGTTCTCCTGAGTCTGTGTATTTTTTGTTGATAAAATGATTGAATACAGCAATGGAGACATGAATAAGAGTCCTGGCTATACAAATGCAAGTGTCACTTTTAAAAGCAAAAAAGAAAGGACTTGAGTATTGAGGACAAACTGAAAATAATGAAATGTTTTAAAAGACACGAGAATGAGAGAGTAGGGAGTAGGTCTAAAGGAATCGTCATTGGAGACAATGCTGGGGGCGTGGACAGGTGAGTCGAGTCGGACACACCAGTGACTGCGCTGCTTTTAAGCTGTTGCTCTCAGTTCCAGACCCACCCTTCTTACCCGGTTTTGTGAAGGAAGCCACAGTTCTGCTTTGCCCTTTGCCGGCTGCTCTTGTTGGGTTCAGTCAAGGGAGATGCTGGATGGAGACGGAAGCCTGGGAGAGGAGCAGTCACTTTATTTCCAGCCTTTTCTCGCACTCCTGAAACTTGACCCATTTTACCAGCTCCAAGGTACAAGTAGCAGCTGGTGGGTTTCTCCTGATCAGAGATCTCTGTTCCAGCTCCATGAGGTCCCTCCTCCAAGTGCCTGAGACGTCACCACCAGCCAGGCATCACACCCCCTATGATGACCAACCATTCAAGTTTCCTTGGGACTCTCCTGGTTTGAACACTGGAAGTCTATGTCCCAGAGAAGCCAGGAAAGTTGGTCACGCTACCTCTTTCCAAAGGTCAGGGTCCCGGCTCTCTGATACTCTTCCTGGGTTTTGCTTCATTCCCTTTTTTCTAGCCTTAGGAGTGGAAGATACTTCCTGAAGTTGCCTCGGTGTTCCCCTTTGCCTTCTCAATCATGCGTTATCTGTTTAACCAATTCCCTATATTAAATTTTCACTCCCGAAATCACTTGTGTGACGGTTGTCATTTACTCTAGCGGTTTCTAAAAGCACCTGCAGGGAACTGAAGATGACGACTTAGTGGCAAATACAGCAGGTCAGCACTTCGTGTCATGGAAAGAGGAAACTGGCAACCCCCCCCCCCTAAACAAAACAAAACAAAACACCTGGGTTTCTATTTTAAGTCATTGTAGAAGAAAGAAATAT
>NW_007726906.1:46364-60191 GCF_000696425.1 Galeopterus variegatus | reverse complement strand
ATTGTAGAAGAAAGAAATATAGGACAGTGAGGCACAGCTATCCACTTTTGGTATCACAACATTTCATCCTAAAGATTAGGATGTCCTTTCTTCCGCCTCATCTTCGTAATTCTAAAGCCATAGCATTTCACATACCTACTTCCACTAGGCAAAGCTCATGCTATTTGTCAAGGTAATGTTATGAAGAATGTAAGATGTTTAAAAGTGAGGCAGCATTTGAATGGTGCTATTTTTCTTTTTCTACTTTGTACTGTATTATTTAAGAAACAGAAAAGCTTTTGTGTGCCTGACCAGCCCCCTTCTCCTCATGGTCCTGTGCCTTAGTTTGGGCTCTCACAAGGTAAGTGGGAGACAGACGACCTATGTTTTCATAAATATTAAATCATAACTGACTTACACAAATGGAACTCAAAAGCTATGTTCAGTCTTTTGGGAAGGGGTGGTAAGTTTTGCAAACTAATTTACAAACGTGAACAGGGCCAGTAGGGGAAGGAATCCTTGTGGAGTGAGACCTAAAAATCACAGTGAGGCTGAAACCTGTGGGTTGCCTTCTCCCCCCACCCATCCCTGATATTTCTATACCAGATTTTGTGGTCTCAGGCAACGTGATGTAAAATATATTTTTGTGGAATCTCTGAAGTTGTAGTTTCAGTTTGGATAGTGTAGTGGGTTGAATGTCCCCCCAAACTCATTGAAGCTTGCATTGTGTCCCCCAAGTTTTTGGTATTAAAACTTGGGCCCCACTGTGACTATTAAGAGGGTGGGGAATCCTATTATGGTAATTGACAGGTGGGGCCTTCAAGTGGTAATTAGGTTGTAGGACTATGCCGTAGTAGTGAATGGATTAATAATGGTGGTTGGGGCATGGTTTTGAGGTCTGTAAAGGAGAGTGAATAAGGAACTATCTTGCTCTCTCTGCTCCGCCATTTCTAAATGTGATACCTTGCATCACTGAAGTCACCATCAAGACCCTCACTAGATGTGTTCCCTGGACTTTGGACTTCCCAGCCTGTGGGAAATTTCGTTTCTTATAAATAACTCAGTTCCAAGTATTTTGTTATGAGCAAGAGAAACGTACTAGTATAGACAGTTATCCAAAAACAGTACCCCACCTGGCCCAACTTCTTTTCTCAGGGCAAGTCATTCAGAAGAATATGATTTTCAACAGGATCCAGCTCTTGTTTTCTTGTAGTCTGCATTCAAGTGGCATGGAGACACTTTCATTCCTGTGTCCCCGGTTGGACTCCAGAAACGTAACAAGGAAATAATTTGTTCCCAGGGAGGGTTTGGCACCATCAAAAGTTGACAACTTTTGTTAGGGTCTTTAGTATCCTCTAAATGAGCACATCTATCTCCCAGGCCACTATAAATAAAATAAAAGTATCCTCTGTCGTCTTTGCTAAACTCGGGAGAAACTCTCTGGAGGTATGTTTTGATGGGAACATTCATTTCTGAGCAATCATTTCAGCAATGAACTTCTCATAATGGAGGGAAAATACTTTCCTCCTGTCTCTGTAGCCATCACCTACACAGTGTGATTTAACTTTTTCCTTTTACTTATTATCTAGAGTCTGCATGTGACAAATTTCAGGTCTTTAGGTTCACGCAGATTTTATTTAACTGTATCTCTAGATAAGATTCAAAACAGTTATAGAAGAAAATAAATTGAATAAAAAACCCAGTAGGATGTTGACAATGACTTAGGATGTACAAACCTGAGGGGAAAAAAAGAACTGAAAAAGTCCCTTTATCAGAGACTGGGCACATTTGTTTGGAGTGTGTTGTAAGTAACACGTAATGACAGAAACATAAGCTTCTATTAGTAATGATCAGGAGCTGAAATAATTGTTCACAGACTCATTTGAGCAATACTCATTTAGGACAGTTCTATTTGTATAGAATTATTTGCATTTATGTTTTTCCTGAGTTAAAAAAGAATACCCCCGGGTCCTGCTCAGAGCATGGGGAATTAAACATACAGCTCTCATTAACAATCCTGTGAATTGTACAGTCTGCTTAATTCCCTAAACACTTTGCAGAAAGTGTTCTCTCTGCCAGTCTGTATACAGCGATGACTTCCAGATTGGGAAGCTTAGTGGAGTGACACAGCACTGAGAAGCAAGCTACCATATGAGAGGTCTGTCACCCAAAAGGTGGCTTTGGAGCCAGTCATTTTCTTGGGACAGGCCAAATGAGGAGGTCTCAGCAGGTGAGAGATGACCGGTGCTGTGATTAAGCTTAGCATTTTGAATTAGCTGTAAGGTAATTTTGAATTCCTGACATAGGGCTTCAGAACTCTTGGGCTCACAGTGTGAAAACATGAAGTCATGGTGTGTCACTGAGGCAATGCCATAGAGAAGAGTGTGGCCTTTGATGTCACACAGATATGGGTCTCTCACTTACCAGCTGGTTGACGTTGGGGGTGTTGTTAAGCCTTTTAAGCTTTGGTTTCCACCACTGCAAAATGGGTATGAATGACCTCATGGGTTGTGATGAAGAATCTATAACAAAAGGAATGCCTAGCGCATAGTAAGCACTCAGGATTTTTTTTTTTTAAACTCTTAGACCCCAGGGATCAATCCATTTTAGAAGCAATTTCATCAGAACTTGCAGTTGCTGTAAATCAATGGGCAGATTGCCTGGATTTCAGGTTGAAAGCAATTTAATTCTAGTGTCTCCACTGTTTGCTTTGTCTGGCTCTGACGTCAGGCCATAAAAGGTGAGTTGGCACCAGCAGCCAGCTGTTGCCACCTCCATCTGAATGCCGATGTCCCCTCATGTGTTGACTCAAGAAGAAAGTAAATAAGGTAATGTCCTCGGAATTTTCTTTACACTAAACATGTAATTAGCCACTTACCCATGATGAGTAAAATTTAATTTCAGCTAAGTGAAAAGGAATGCTGATTAGATTTATTTTATTATCTGTTTACTTTCTGGGAAGAGGGCAGCTGGATAAAACCTCTTCTTGAGCTGTATTTTTCACTTCCTGCAGTGCCTACCAATGAAACAGACTAAAACTTGCAGGACCTGCACACACACATGCAAATAATCATTTTATTGGCATTTTCCTTCTTTTTCTTTGTTAGAGTGAAGGCTGGTGTGGCTGCGGCTTCTGTGTGCCCAGATGCAGAGGCAAGAAGGATGGGAGGGGAGCCTGGGAGGTCAGCAGAGACAGCAGGGAGCAGGGCCCGGCCTGGGTGACGCTGCTGAGCGGTCGCTATGTGGGGCCCTCTCCCTTCTCTGCTCTCTGATGTTCTCTCTGCCCAGTGACTTTGATCCTCTTTCCCAGGCTGCCTCTGCGCCAGGACTCCTGGCTGCTCCAAATCCATTGTTGTCACGGCCTTCGTTTCATCAAGACCCATTTCCAGGAGGCCCTGCTCTCAACCACCAGTTTAGGGAAGACTTAGGATCCATTCTGATGAAGCGTTTGGTACATGCTAGAGGCTTCGTGCATTTCCCCACAAATGCAGTGTTTTTATAAAGTGAATGCTTTGATGTGTCAGTGTTTTAACCTTAAGAAATGAATCATAAATGGTGGAATATCAGGAAAGATTTTCTAATTGCCATTCAAATCCGGCCACAAACCCAACCACAATCCTGCCCTTATAGGTGGGGGACACCTATGGGCTCTGGTGCTCAAAGAGGACTGGACTAATTCTGTGAGGCCCAGGGCTAAAGGTTTGGGGAGGTGTACATCAGCACAACACAAGACGAAGTTTTAAACCACTGTCTTTGGGCAAGGATGCTTTGTGAAGTAATGAGTTCCAAGTCTTTGGAAGCATTTAAGCAAAGTTTAGAATGCTCCCTGAGAGAAATATTGTAGAAGATTCACACATTAAGTGCATCAGTGGGGGTTGATCCAGGGAGCCAAAACCCACTCGATGTAGTCTAGACCCAGGAGATTTAATACCCAGGGAACAGTTATCATTGGCCAACGAGGCAATCTGAAGATTAAATCAAGAAGAAGCACCAGGGCCGGCCCGTGGCTCACTTGGGAGAGTGCGGTGCTGATTACACCAAGGCCCCGGGTTCGGATCCTATATAGGGATGGCCGGTTTGCTCACTGGCTGAGCGTGGTGCTGACAACACCAAGTCAAAGGTTAAGATCCCCTTACCGGTCATCTTTATATAGGATAAAAAAAAAAAAAAGAAGCACCTACCACCCCTAGGGCTGGAGGAACTGAGGGCAAAGGTGGTATTTCAGGGTCCAGAAAATGGGGCACCTCTGGCCAGTGCTAAAACCATGGTGGGGGCTTCCCAGAGGGAGCTAGGGCCAGGGAGAGAGGTATTCTCTGGGTCTGGAGCCTCTGAGGAGATACAGGCTCTGTCAGGGACCTCCTGCTGACACTGGGATAGGAGGAGCAACTCCCTGGCTTTTCTCCACCCCCCCCCCAATGTCTAGCCCATGCTTCCCATTGGCTACACCAGCTGCCAGTCTGTGGGCAAGGTAACCTGGGTTGTGGGCAGAAGCTGGAGTGTGGGCCTGGCAGCAACCTCCCTGCCCATCTGCACACTGGGTGTCTGGACCACATGAACTCTGGATTTCCTTCCAAGTCTGACAACAAACACAAACAAAACCCCTACCGTTCTACTGTTTTAAGACACCCCTGCTAGAAAGCATCAGTCCGTTCCTAGAAAAGGAGATCATGAAACATCTAGAAAGCAAGCCGATGAATTCTACCCCTTTGTTTCAGGGACTATTATACATCTGTCACCATCTGGTAGGACATAAGCTACACTTGATAGAATATTCTCCTTGTGTATTGCTTCAGGGGCCATAATATAAAGGTGGAAGTTGTGAAGACTTTTCTCCATTCACATTGTCTTTGGTTTACTGATCATAGAGTAGAAAGGTTTGAATCATTGTATTTTTTATTATTCACTAACATATCATTTTGCTTATATTTAGAGGGTTTGGGAATGACAGTCACAATAGCACTCTTGAAATGCCTTTGCCCAGCAGTGTTAGTAATAGTTGTCCCTGGTGCCTAAGCACAGGGTCCTTGCTCGGGATCACCTTGGAGTGATACTTGGGGGGTATATGCAAAGTCTCTTATGTCTCTTTCTGGCTCTGTTAAGATGCTCCAGCCACTCTTCTTCTCACAATTTGAGCTGTTAGCTTTAAACTGGGAGTCCAGGTGCTCTTCTCTTTACAAATGCAGCCAGCCTGTGTTGGCTCTGCTGCAGCCTGGCATGACTTTCTTTAGGTCTGACAATCAGCTGGAGATTAAAGCAGCTCTTCCTTCTAAAGTGGCGGCAATGGGCAGATATTCAGAACTGGAGTGTGCTTCGCAGAGCTGCCATGAATCTGCCTGCGGGCGTGACTTTGAAAAGAAGTGTGTTTTAACCTTGAAAGTTGTTGGGGATGGGAATGGGGTGCTGGAGAAGCTGCCAGATGTGCCAGTTCCTTGGCCCTGCATGCCTTGTTGGGTGGTCTCTCTATTGATCCCAACTCCTTCCAGACCACGGCAATCAGAATCAACAGGTGAGGGTGTAGAACTGGAGGTTTCTAAGCAGTGCGGTCAACAAAGAGTGATTCCTGTCTACTGCTGTAATCATATTTAACTTGAATGGGCATCAGGTGCGATATTTGTATTTCTTTTTGAAAGACAGGCTTACTGCTGAATTAAAAGGATCTCAACTTACAGAATGCTGCTGCTGAACACACGGAAGATGCCCAGAAAACAAACAATGAGTTTTGTCACCTCCCCTAAAGACTCTGAATTTACTATTTCATAATGCACCGTCACTTCTGGGTGTGCTTAGAGTTGGATTTTAAGTGCTTTATCTTGTGTTTAAATGTGAGGGGATGAAGCAGGGGATGTATTCATGGGGTTCCCCCTCCTTGCCCCACTTGCTTTTTGAAAAGGAGAACATAAATAGCTGGTTTGGACAAGTATTATGGTTATTAATAAATATTTTGATATCACCATATATTTTCATAGGGCCAAACAGTAAACAAATTGTGCTAAAGGAAAAAAGGAACAAAACCTTTTCACCCTAGAGCAGAAAACTTCCTTTTGTTTGCAGTTGCCGCTGTTTGAATGGGTACATTTTGACTGAAGCTTGTTTGGTGTCTATTACTTAAACAAGGGATACATCTTTGGTCTAGTTCTGGGGAGGGGACGAGATGCTTCCTAGGACAAGAGGGGAGGCAAAGTTTGAGGTTACAGTTCAGAAATACCAATATTACCAATATTACAGTCCCCGAAATACCAATATCTTTTAGTTCAAACACTGAGTAAATACATTAATGGTAGCTCTTTCCCTATTAAATATTAACTCAGATGAAGCATTTCAAATAAATGACTTCCATAGCTGTTATCAAAATATTTTTAAAAATTTGTGACACATGTACTTTCCTTTCAAAACAAAGGATGTAGAACATATCTTAGCCTTTTCTAAATAATTTATAGTAATCATTACGATTGTCATTCAGTCTGGTGGTTGTATTGGAAGGTGATAACTTCAGGGACTCTGGCTGCTGCACTTTTTTAGATACCGTATCTACTTGCCATAGGTAATTCCTTCTTTCTTTGCACAAATATTTATTGAGCACTTACTGTATTCGAGCCAGTGTGGACACAAATATAAATGTAGTGATCTCTGCCTTTAGACACTGCTGAGCTTGGCTGTGGAAGCAGACACACGTATTAAGATCTACATTTAGTTCAGTGTTTGTCTGGCTAGGCTAAGGTCTGGAATCTTCACAGTGCCAATTGTATGGTGCTCTGGCTTTTAATCCTGTTCATGATGCCAACTGCAAAGCTACTTGATCACACCAGTTGTCGGGCTCTTTTACCTCCTGGTAATCCTTCACCAACTGGGCCCATTGTTGAGCTAGGCCTGGGTCTGGAGCTCCCAGACCCCTCAAGCCCATTCACAGACTGGGTCACAAATCCTTCACATGCCAGTCTGGGTCAACAGACTCCTCCACACAGGTCTATGAACTAGGTAACCAGCCAAAAGGTCCTTGGAGCCATAGGTTGGAAAGCATGGCTGCACGGGATGGATGCCAGAGGCCCATGCCTGCCTGTCTGCTTCACCAAATTCTCTTCTACTCTCTCTCTCTGTCTCCTCTTTCTCTGAAGAACCCAAGAATAGCAACAAAATTAAATAGATACATTGGCTAAAAGGTCCTTGGAGCCATAGGTTGGAAAGCATGGCTGCACGGGATGGATGCCAGAGGCCCACGCCTGCCTGTCTGCTTCACCAAATTCTCTTCTACTCTCTCTCTCTGTCTCCTCTTTCTCTGAAGAACCCAAGAATAGCAACAAAACTAAATAGATACATTGGCTCACATGCACACTAACTCCACACACACACACACACACACACACACAAACATAATTTGCTTACAATGAATGCTGAACCACACCCAACTGGACCCAAGGTGAGGGCCCTGACCAAACTATTCTATTTTCCCAACAGTGTTGAAGGTAGGACGAAAACGTAAAGGGAGGGTCTCACAGAGTGGGGAACACTGGGCTGGGTCTTAAAGAATGAATAGGTGGTTGATGACTAGAGACCCTAGGAAAAGGCATTGCAGGTACTGAGTCCAGCACGTGCAAAGGTCGGTGGATTTGGAAGTACGTTGTCCAAATGGGGAAGGCATCGTGTGTCTGGAGGGGTGGCTGTGCATGGGGTTCTGGGAGATGAGGTTGGAAACTGTTCCAGCCCCTAAGATTCGTTATGCACCTCTGCTGTCACTCTGCCTGCCTGTACCCTACCTCTCCTTCCTGCCTTTACAGCCCTTTGTCTTTTGCTGGCTGCACAACTAGATAACCAAACTCATCAGAATAGTGTTTAAAATAAGAATAATCAGGTTCCAAAGGGAGGGCTTCCTTCAGAAGCAAAGTATAAAGACTTTGGTTCATTTAATTTGGCCATTCAGAGACCTCCTGGGTCTCATTTGCCTATTGGATGATGGAGGATGGCAGAGAGGTGACCTTCAGAAAAACAACGGTCCCTGTAATTGTTTCCTTTAAGGCTGAAAAGAGACATCAACAGTTAAAACAGAACTCACGCTCATGATGGAGGATGAATGAGTCAGTGTTTGCAAAGCATTTGTCGATCTTTCTATGATGGGTGCTGTTGGTTGCAAGAACATTGTCTTCCTGGAATGACGGATGGGGGCAAATCCCTTTGAAATAAATCAAAGGGATTGATTCTGGTTGCAAGAACATTGTCTTCCTGGAATGACGGATGGGGGCAAATCCCTTTGAAATAAATCACTTCCGCTCCCATCCACATTCTTCCAACTGCACCAACTCTGTGCTCTGATTCTTGGATAACCCCCTGCTCACTGCTGATTTAAGACCTTGATAAGTATCAAAGCATCAGAAAAAAATATTATAAAAATAACCACCATCGATAGAGCAAGGAGCAATAACCACCTCCAGTCTGAGCTGCAGCTGGTGAGGGACACAAACCAGAGGTGACTGACATCAACATTCGAATATACGCCCTGATGAGACCTGGTCAGGGATTTCAATGGAAAGTTATAGCCCATGAGAACGAGACTGAACACAGACTTTAACAGTAAAATGCTCTGTGGACATAAGCCCCCTGTGCATTGTAGCTGGCCTTGAGGAGCCGCACTGTCAATTTAACTGACCCATCCCTGTGTTTTACTCCTACAGCTTGGGAGTCCAAGTTGAAACGAGTTTGAAATGTCTGGCTTCCTGGCAGGGACTGTCCCTTCTGCAGTCCCCAAAAAATGGAGTTCAGGTGCAGATGTACTTTGCAATATGCCCTCCTTTCATGGCTTTAGTCTTTCCTAGAGCTCTCCGGAAGACCCCAGTTTATGTGACATCCCTTGCTAAACAGGAGTGGTGTTGCCACTTGAGTGGGAGCCAAGCACAGAAACCCTGCTGGGGATTTCTGTGATTCACGATTGTTCTGATGTTTTATTTAGAGAATAATCATTTCATTGATACCTACTATGTACAAAGCATTGTGCTAGGCGCTATTGAGGGATTAAAAATAACAAGGCAGAGTTTTTTTCTTTTTTATTTTTTTAAAGGAAATGAAATTTTATTAATATTATTTTTTACATTCTAGGATGTTGTTGCTGAGCAGTTGGAGGGAGGGGAGAGGGGAAAGGGGACAGAAATGGGATGGAAGAAGGAGGAAGGAGGAGGGGTGGGATTTAGGGCTGTGGCATCCCCCTCATCCCCATATGGAAGACTGGGGGGCTTCCGGGAGTGGCTTGATCATTGCTGGGCTGGATGCAGTTGTCGAGGGGGTGTGGAAAAGCCCTTGCCCCCCACTGTCCCAGCTCAGGAACCCAGGGTCCCTCTTGCTGTGGCTTGGTGGTCATTGCTGGGCTGGTTGAATGTGCCGGGGGGAGTATGACCAAGGCCCAAGACCCCCCACTGCCCCTGCTTGGGAGAGCTGGTAGTGCTTCCTGCAGTGGCTTGGTGGTCATCGCTGGGCTGGTTGCATGTGTGGGGGGGTGTTGCCGAGTCCCTCAGTCCCCCACCGCCCCAGGTCGGAAGAGACCAGCGTGCTTCCTGTGGTTGCTCTGTGGTTGCTGCTGGGCTGGCTGTGGGTGTTGGGGGGCTGTGGTGGAAGCCCTCGGCCCCCTGCCATCCTGGCTCGGGAGAGACTGGGCACTACGTGCAGCAGCTCGATGGTCGCGGCTGAGCTGGCTGCGGGTGTCAGGGGGCATGGCCCAGGCCTGAGGTTCCCCACTGCCCTGGCTCGAGAGAGCCTGGGGCGCTTCCTGTGGCAGCTCTGTGGTTGCCACTGGGCTGGTTTTGGTTGTTGGGGGGCCATGGGTGAGGCATGAGGCCCCTCGCCACCCTGGCTCAGGAGAGCCCTGGGCAGTTCCTGCAGTGGCTTTGTGGTTGCTGTTGGGCTGGCTGCATGTGTTGGGGGTGTGTGGCTGAGGCCCTCATCCCCCACCCTCAGGATTGGTTGCAGGTGTCGGGGGCATTGCTGAGGCCCCTGGCCCTCCCCCTTTTCTGGCATGGTAGCCCAGGGGACTTCTGGTCCTTCTATGTGTTATAGGTGTTTTTTGGTGAAATGAGACATTTACTAGTTAATATCAACCTTTGTCTGTGCTTGTGGGTACTTTGTTTTTTCTTTCAGTTTTGTGTTGTATTATTTGCTGTTCCCACCATTTAAACTCTGCACTGGAACTAATTTGTTGTCCTTTGCTTACTTCTAAAATGGAGGAACTTCATGTGGGGAACAGCACTTGAGCTCTGTGGTTGAGCTAGATTGCTACTTTTCTGCTGATTCCCTGGGGAAGGCTTTCTGTACAGCTCAGGTTTTAATGGTTGACTTTATAGGTACTTCTGGCTCTCCAGAGATCTGAAACTCTGGTCTGGGCCTGAGTCTTTTCATCAATTTGTGCCCCGTGCAATTCCATATTCCTGACCAGTCTCCTTTGAGTGGTCCTTCACTGATAGGGGTGCAGATCAGCTGTCCTTGCTGTGTACCAGTGTTCTCTTGGTGGGCCTGTCTTCCCTACTGCCCGTGCTGCAAACACTTCCCATGGGACGGGCCATGTGCTGGTCCCTTGCAATGACTCACCAGCCTCTGAGTGGCTCCTTTTCTTCAGTTGTGGCTTCTCTCTCCTATGTGAGTCCATGGGAACCCTATTAGTGGTCTTGCTGGGCTGAGGTTTGCAAAGGCCCTCTTCTACCCTGCTGCCTCCAAGCAACTCCATCTGGAGGGTGGCTGTAGCTTTTGCTGGCTCCTGATCCATGCACTCAGCAGCTCCAGCCCGAAAGCAGCTGGGGCTTGAAACAGTCCAAATGCGTTTTTCTTTCTCTCATTGTGGCTTCTCTTGTCTTCATGAACTGCATAGGTCTCTCCTCCTCTTCCCCTGAGCTCTAGTGGCCCCAGCTTGGCTGTCGTTGCTTTTTTATAGTTGTAAATCAGTTGATTTGTGGGAGAGAGTGATGCTGAGGACTGTCTATTCCACCATCTTGACCAGAAGTCAAGGCAGAGTTATTTCTAAACATGATTTTTGTCGTCCTGTTGACAAGAAAATATATAAATCCAAAGATCAACATAACCTATGCACTCTGGCTGAATGGGGATTGGATTTGTCTGACAAAGCTTGTTAGAAGGGTACATCCTTATAGCTAATGGCAGAGGAGGAGGCAGCAGGGTTGGTTTCATGGGCATGGGACCCCTTCAATCATGCAGGTCTCTGTATTTAGAAGGCTCAGGGGCCGGCCCGGTGGCGCACTGGATAGTGCGCCGCTTGGGAAGCGCGGCGGCGCTCCCGCCCGAGGATTCGGATCCCACATGCAGACCGGTTCCCGCTCACTGGCTGAGCGAGGCGCGGGAGCAACACCGAGGGTTGCAATCCCGTTGCCGGTCCCCGGTCCGGTACGGGGGCAACACTGAGGGTTGCGATCCGTTGCCGGACACAGACAAAAGACAAAAAAAAAAAAAAAAAAAAAAAAAAAAAAAAAAAGAAGGCTCAGGCTTAGTTTACTGCTCTGGAATTATTTAATTCTTAATTATTTTTGGACAAGGGGCCCCACAGTTTTTTGTTTTCAGTGGGTCCCACCAATTATGTAGCTGGTCCTGGAGGTGGGGATGTTTGTGACACGGTTTGCACCAAAGTGCAGGAACAGTAATAGAAGGGCTCGGTTGAGCTGAAGAGCATAAGTGTGGGAAGAGTGGGAAGGGAAGGGTCAGTTGAGAGATGACAGGTCACTTAATGGCAGTATGGGATTTCAAGAGAGAGCTGTAAAGCACGGCTAACACTTCCTTTCTGTGTATTTGCACATAACTTATGTTAGCCTATGATATCCTAGGGTACAGATGAAGTGAGAATAGGCTTAGGCGTGCTGTTTCCCTCTGGTTCCATCAAAGATGGTGTGTGGACCGATCCACTCCACCACTGTACCCCTGCTTGCACTTTGGTGTTTGGAAACAGGCTCTACAGAGCTTTCTCTGGGGAACACTCATGCCAAATACACTGGAAACCCCTTTGCCCACCCTCACCAGTCTTTTACCTAGAGGAGTTGGGTAGATCAAAATTCATTCCATTAAATTTATGAGGTGTGAGGATCAAATAACCCATATAACATTTTACGTTGTTTCAAGATATCTAATTGAGATTGAAATTCATCTGGTTATTCATCCAAATAAACTGACTCCCCTAAAGTCTCCCCCAAGTTCACTCTCAGGTTAGCCTATGATCATAGTTAATGTTCTGAGGCAGGGTCAGGAGAAGCAGGTAAGGGGCTTCCAGAAGCCTCAAGCCTGTGAGATTATTGTGAGTTAAGTGAAGGGGTAAATGAATTCATCATTCTGAACGACTTTTTTTTGGAGCTCTGTGCTGGGAGGATTGCACTTGACACTGAAGATCATGAAATGTGAGCTGGAGACCAGGTCCCTGATGCCGCCCACGGGTCCTCGGGCAAGTCCTTTGTTTCCAGTTCCCTTCTCTTTCCCCCTTTTATGACATACTGAGATGTTATGAGGATCAGCTGTGAATTGCATGGTGTTCTTGCAAAGCAAATCATTATATATACCCCAGGCATTTTCATTAGCTATGCCAAATCTTTGGGAGAATATCATAGAGCCATGCTAGTTTCTCAAAACATGCACATGCTAATTGAGTCAGATTTCCTAGCCATCTATAAAAAAAGAAATCCATCATCTTAATTCTCTTTCTCCTCCTCCTTCTGTTCCTCTTGTACACTCTCCTCACGTCAGTTCAACTTACGTCTTGGGGATCTCAAAATTAGTCTTAAGTGGTGGTTGCTCATGGGTATCATGGAACATTTCTCCTCCTCCTTCTGTTCCTCTTGTACACTCTCCTCACGTCAGTTCAACTTACGTCTTGGGATCTCAAAATTAGTCTTAAGTGGTGGTTGCTCATGGGTATCATGGAACATCTTACAAGGGGAGAGCTTGGAGACAGGAGTGATTGAAGCTGGCTGTACTAGCTCGTTCCATGGCATTAAGTCCTTTTCTGGTCACTATTAAATCTGTCCTCTGTCTGTGGGAAATTACCTGGTGGTGTAAGCAGATTTCTGTAAGTAGCAAGAAAGCATAAACCGATGAAACTCTTAAATTAACCAGGTCGTTTTCTTATCACACTTTATAGTCAGCCATAATTAAACCTACAGCAAATGCCTAGAAGAGTTCACATGATAGAACCTTCTCCAGTCCTCAAGGGTCAGGTTGCAGAGAGCTATCTTTATTGTCAGACGGATCATTAACTCGGAAGGCATCTGAGTGGTGGAACGAATCGTCTCTTTGAGACTAACTTGGTGAACCAGGCATCTCTGAGGAAGGTGCTATATGCTTGTTAGAAGTTTAAACAAGAACCTTTGTCCTTTCTTCTAGACTAATTACTAGCAACAACAATGATATTTGTTGAGGACTTACGAGCATTGACCACAAGCATAGGAAATGTCGCATTAATTGTGACAGTGCACTGTAGGCATGAAGAAAAAGTAATGGGCATGAAGAAAAAGGTGTAAGTTGTGAGGAAATGTGAACAGCAAGGCATAAATGAGGGACTTGCTGCAGTGCTTTGAGTGGCCCCTTCACCTCGTAGGAAGGCTGCAGTGGCCTGAAAATACTGGCTCCAGCTGACCTAGAATGGCGGCCATATTGAAGTTCTCATGGCAAAACGGCCCTTCTACAAAGAGCTTCCACACCAAAACCTCCTCTCAGTGAGTTCACACTTGTCGCTTCTCCCGGGGCCACTCGGATGGTACAAAGATCTGTGTGCTTCTCTTCAAGATGATCTGCCTAGAACCCACCTTTTGCTCTCTGATGTCATTTATTTATTTATTTATTTTTTTGTCTTTTGTCTTTTTTCCGTGTCCGGCAACGGATCAC
>NW_007726906.1:43999-45572 GCF_000696425.1 Galeopterus variegatus | reverse complement strand
CTCTCTGATGTCATTTAGGAGCTTCCATCTTCACCTGGACATGGCAATGTGGAAGCCATGGTGGTTTGTCTTTGTGTCGTTACGTCTCTGCTCATTTGTTTAGTGTCCATTTCCCTTACCGGGCTGTGCACTTGGTGACTGTAGGAACAGTGTTTGTTCTGTTACATTTTGTTAGCAGAGCACTAGGTAGAAATTCAGGCTGATCGTGGATGTTGCTGTCCATCACCACTAGTGCTTCCATGTGGGAATTCTTTCATTTCTAGTGAAGTCTTGTGTTTTTCCAAATTATGAATCCCAAGAAAAATCAGTGCCAAAATTGGGTAAATCGGTAAAAATAATACTTTTGTGAGAATTAACATTTAACATAACATAGACACTAGTACTGGTTCTAAGGAACCCATTGATGTCAAGCAGAAAGTAAGAGCAGAAAACACCAATACACAGAGTTAAATGTAAAGGTCGACATTTCTGGAAACTGGGAAGAGACAGGAGAGAGAATTGGTCACAAACTAATCAGTCATCCTTGCCTTAGCTGTTGCCATGTTTGAAGTGTGTGTGGCCCTGTCTGCTTCTCATGGTGAATCCTCGTGAANGTTCTTTAAGAAATAACATGTTTTGAAGGCAAAACAAGCTTTAAAATTGGCTTGACACGTGACTCTGTTAGGGCTTGTTAGGAGATCTACATGTTACATTATTTGAATACTACCCAATATAGCTGGCGTTTTCCAGTGTTTGAATAGTGTCTATAGGCATTTTGAAAATAATACTAAATTTAACATTTCTTATTTATTAAAACTTTTTTTTAGTTATCCATAAAAATGAGTAAAGATTATGAAGAATGTTGGAAGTGTTTTAAAAATAACAACAAATTTCAGGAATTTGTGAGAATTCCCAAGAATTCCAAGTTTTCATTCCTGAATTCCAAAGATTCATACCTGTCAGGAATTTGGAAACACAGGCTATGTAATAAACCATCCAAAATCTAGTTGCTTAAAGAAACACCACAGCATTTTCTATCACAATTCTCTGGGTTGACTGAGCTCTGCCGGGCAGTCCTCGTACATCTCACGGTGTTGGCTGCAGCTGCAGGCATCTGGGGGCCGTTTGGGCTGGAAATTCTGGGATGGCCCACTTATGTGGCAGGTAGTTGATGATGACTGTCAACTGGAAGCTTAGCTGTGGCTTTTGGTCCTATTTCCGGGGTTCTCTTCCACGCACATATGTATTTCATGGATTATTTTAATTTTTAAATCTTTTTGAATTGATACCATTTAACTGAAAGCCATTATATTCTTAGCAAAAACTACCCCAATTAAACTTACCATTAAACACACAAACACCTCCCCTAAACCCAGAACTCCTGTCTTCCCTGAAACTGCTCTATTTAGAAGAGCCAGCTGAATACTTCATGTCTGTTTTGAGCCTTGGCTGTATCTGTAGTATATAGGAGAACAGCCAAAGTTTAACTTAGGCTGGTCTCCTATACACTATAGATCAAGAGCCAATTTGAGGTATGGATTTGCTCACTGGGACATGAAATCCCAAGGGATAAACAGGTATACTCACATCATTT
>NW_007726906.1:40704-43518 GCF_000696425.1 Galeopterus variegatus | reverse complement strand
CAGAACTCCTGTCTTCCCTGAAACTGCTCTATTTAGAAGAGCCAGCTGAATACTTCATGTCTGTTTTGAGCCTTGGCTGTATCTGTAGTATATAGGAGAACAGCCAAAGTTTAACTTAGGCTGGTCTCCTATACACTATAGATCAAGAGCCAATTTGAGGTATGGATTTGCTCACTGGGACATGAAATCCCAAGGGATAAACAGGTATACTCACATCATTTTAGTTATAATGAAAATCTTAATCATGCAGGGTGGTTTGTGTCTGGACTCTCTTTGACTTTTTAGATGTTTTTGGAAGCTTAAGTCATGGCAACAAGTCATCAATGGAGAAAACTGTTCAAGTATTATAACTGGGCAACAAGGATGACATTAAGCAGGAAAATGCAGATGAGCATTAGTTTTATCTCATCCAGTAAAATCCTTTTAAGAGAAAATTCGAGCTTTGTTACCCTGGAAAACATAGCTGCTTATAAGGAAAGATGAGATCATGTTTTTCTATTGCACTGAGAAAACTTAATATTAGAAATTCCAGACTTTCTAAGGGACTCTGACTCATGTTTTGAGACCACATTTTATCCAGCAAACCATAACATTCATGTGACCATCTCTCTCTCAACTAAAGCATCCAGCACTGCATTATGCTTGCAAATGTCTGAGTATTTTTCTTACAGTAGAAGTCTGTGAGTCCCTGCCTTAATTCTTTTACCTCCCACCCACATTTCCAGTCACTTGTGAGCCTCCCAGATGGAGGCAGAAAGTGCACATTAATATTCTTCACTCTGCCAGCTGATGGGTGTGAGAATAGTGTCGCATTCTCCTAGTCAAGAATTTAAAGTATTTATCATGGCTTTGGTTCTACCTCATGCTCTTTGACCTAAGTCTCATTATTCCCAATAAAAACTCAGAACTGACAGGCTTTGGGTGAACCCTAGACACTGCTTAATCTCTCTGAGTGGTCCCAGTCATTCATTTATTTGTTCATGCATTTAACAAATATGTGCTGAGTGTCTCCTACTGACACTGCGTGGGAAATACTGCAGTGAACAAAGACAACATTGCTGTCCCATGCAGTGTGCAGCCAGGGTGGGAATGCAGGCTGTAAACATGATAAGTATAACGTGTGTTACATAAGTTATGTAATATAATGTTAGGGGACGCTGCAGACAGGAGTTGCTGTGGAAAGCGGCCAGCCTTGCAGAGCACAGAACCGAATTATTCTCTCCTGTGCATTTGAGACTTTCGTTTCAAAAACCTCTTATTAAAAGCACTTTGCTAAAAATAAACTTTCTAAGATATTGAGCAACTTTAAGGAAAAAGTACCTATAAGGACTTCCATTGTGCTTGTCACTATAATCACAGACATTTTGACAAAAGTACCATTTAAGCAAGAAGTAGGAGAAGGAGAAACAAAGATATCTTCTTCTCCCATGTTCGATTGGTAAAAAAATCAAAACAAACAAGCGAAAATAAACCAAACAAAACGCCCAACAAATCCCAGATGGACTCATGCAAAGATTATTCCAAAAGAGAGTTTTTCTTGTGTAATTTGGCTGATGGGTCTGACAGTCCCCAGATGTGGGCTTGCTGTGCAGTGATAGCTTTTTAGTCAGAAGCCTGAACAACTTAATTGGGGGCAGGATCAATTTTTAATAGGTAGAGTAGCAGTGATTTTCCTTTTCCAAACATCAGAGAGCACTGCTATGAAGTAGCAGGTCTGTCTATCCAATTCCTAACCCAATGAATATCCTCATGATGGTCACACCCTGGCACCCTTTTAGGGTGACCAACTATCCTAGTTTGCCTGGGACTGATGGGTTTCCCAGGATATCGCAATTTCAGTGCCAAACCCAGAGAGTTCTAGGAATGCTGGATGGCTGATCACCCTGAACACTGATACTTGTTGGGAAATGGTTCTTTCTTCCCCATGATAAGAAAATCCTTTTTTAAGTCCAGCCTGTAGAAAAGGGAGACGTGAATCCAGACTTTGCTTTCTAGCCTGCCTAATATGATCCTATCCTTTGCACTGGAATTGGTTGCAGATACATTGTTTTCAAAACAGTGTTAGCTGTCCTACCTCCTGAAAACCCCAGCTATTCTTTTAGGTGTTTTCTTGAATCTTGGACAGGCTTCTTCAGCTGCCCAGCTGATCCCTTCTGTTCTTTCTCAGACCTCCTGGACCCACCCGGGGTCTTTGTTTAACAGGAAGATTATTGCAATTTTATATGGTCCAAGCCATTGTAATCATCCTTCCCTTTATGTCCTGCCCTGCCTGGGGTTAGAGGACCTGTAATCCAGGCTACTTTGCCAGTGGTAACGTGAGCATGGGGAAGTTGCTTAAACTCTCTTGTGCTTTATTTCCACCTTTGTCAATGAATTTCCTATATTGAAACTGCCTATTATATTTGGGGATTCCAAGATTAATAGGATAGTTAACAGGATAAAAGGATGGATAGTTAATAGGATAAAAAAATCTCACTTTATTATTTCCAAAATCCATATTATAAAGTTAGGTTTCAAGGCTGTCTGCTCATCCTTTCATACTTGCTTGCCACATTCCGACACTGGGAATAGTTGTCAAAATAAATTGAAATCTCACTGTTTGAAACATGTATTAATGATATTAGAGGAGAAGAATTTTCCAGACATTTTTAAACTCTTGCTACCATGTGATTTATGCTGATGTGTTTGGAAAGTTGGGTTGAAGTTTGGCAATTGATCATAAACTGCCTAGAATTATTTAGCTCTTGATGATGGCTTACTTTTCATGAGTTTGTGCCTTGCTCTCCCAATTAAACTGTAAGATTATTGAGGTCA
>NW_007726906.1:35808-40636 GCF_000696425.1 Galeopterus variegatus | reverse complement strand
TCCTTTGCACTGGAATTGGTTGCAGATACATTGTTTTCAAAACAGTGTTAGCTGTCCTACCGTCTGAAAACCCCAGCTATTCTTTTAGGTGTTATCTTGAATCTTGGACTGGCTTCTTCAGCTGCCCAGCTGATCCCTTCTGTTCTTTCTCAGACCTCCTGGACCCACCTGGGGTCTTTGTCTACCAGGGAGATTATTGCAATTTTATATGGTCCAAGCCATTGTAACCCATCCTTCCCTTTATGTCCTTCCCAGCCTGGAGTTAGAGGACCTGTAATCCAGGCTACTTTGCCAGTGGTAACGTGAACATGGGGAAGTTGCTTAAACTCTCTTGTGCTTTATTTCCACCTTTGTCAATGAAGGTGTTATATTTCCTATATTGAAACTGCCTATTATATTTGGGGATTTCAACATTAATAGGATAGTTAACAGAATAAAAGGATGGATAGTTAATAGGATAAAAAATTCTCACATACATATTTCCAAAATCCATATTATAAAGTTAGGTTTCAAGGCTGTCTGCTCATCCTTTCATACTTGCTTGCCACATTCCGACACTGGGAATAGTTGTCAAAATAAATTGAAATCTCACTGTTTGAAACATGCATTAATGATACTAGAGGAGAAGAATTTTCCAGACAGTTGTAAACTCTTGCTACCATGTGATTTATGCTGATGTGTTTGGAAAGTTGGGCTGAAGTTTGGCAATTGATCATAAATTGCCTAGAATTACTCAGCTCTTTATGATTGCTTACTTTTCATGAGTTTGTGCCTTGCTCTCCCAATTAAACTGTAAGATTATTGAGGTCAATGAGAATTATGCTTCCAGGAGTTCCTCCCTGTGCCTAGCACGGGGCTCTGAACACACCTAGGGGGACACTGTGTACGTGGTCATTGGGTGAAGGCATCGTATTTCTCCAAGTATTGGCATTTGTGTTGGTCAGCGGATGGCCAGTCAGCAGAGTGGCCTTAGGGAGTGAATTATGTGTGGAAATAGCTCTAGGTCATGTGAGGAACATCCATTCATTCATTAGGTTGTAATTAACCCTACACGTTCACACTGTGGTGTTACATTTAGTAAAAACAGAGACATGATAAAAAAGCTCTTTCATGTTGACACAAACTTGAACAGGCCAGCTGTTAACTCCTGGTGTTGAGCTATTTTTTGTCAAGATAATTCATGCCTCACTTTGAGGTGAACCTAATGCTGGAACTATTTCCCGTGCTCCTCAGTTTACACACACACCTCAGGGTAATAAGATACAACGCTACGATGAGTTGTGGGAGAAAAATCAGAGTCATCGTTTTTCTTATTTTTAAATACAAAATNTGAGCTATTTTTTGTCAAGATAATTCATGCCTCACTCTGAGGTGAACCTAATGCTGGAACTATTTCCTGTGCTCCTCAGTTTACACACACACCTCAGGGTAATAAGATACAACACTACGATGAGTTGTGGGAGAAAAATCAGAGTCATCGTTTTTCTTATTTTTAAATACAAAATGAAACGGATCTTGTGCCAGTTGGTTCTGATTAAAACTTTCAACCTCTCTTGTCCTATATTTCTTGTTTTTTTAAAATGGAAAGTATTCTAATTATGGCTATGGAGATGAGATATTTGTGCATATTATACTATAGAAGTACGTGGTATAATTATCATTTTCCATGATATTATTATCAATGAATTTTAAAATAGTGGAAATCATTGCATTTCTTCCAAGCAGGGCAATTGCATGTTATATACTATTGGAGGCTACTATAAATAATTTTGACCCACTGTTCCAGGAATGGAAATAGTTTTCACCTCGACTGTCACCTCTGATCTATGGGTAGTGACTGACCATAGCACTGAGATTAGGATTATGATGCTACCTCTAGATCAGGAGTTAGCAAACTTTTTTGTAAAGGTCCATATAACAAATATTTTAGGTGTTGTGGGCCATATGGTCTCTGTTGCAACTGTTCAACTTTGTAGTGTAAAGACAATAGGAAAACAAAAGGGTATGGCTGTGTTCCAATAAAACTTTATTTACACAAACTGGTAGTGACTGGATTTGGTTTGCTGACCCTTGCTCCAGACTCAGAAAAGGTCATGGTTGATTAGCTTTGTCTGCTGTGGGCCTGAAAGCAGGAAGAGGTGCAGTGGGTACCAATTATCTTCCTTTCCTTCTTTTTCTGCAGGTGCACACTGCATTCAGTGAAAAGCAGTCCTGATCATATTTCTGGTTATTGGTCAGAGTGCATAACCTGGATATATCACTAGAGGTTTTAGATAAGAATCAGCCAGTTGCTCTCTACATAAATTAATACAGCCCATAATCCCTTATCTACAATTCTGAAATCCAGTTTTTTGTTTCCAATTTAGTGGTAAAACCTGAGCCAACCTGGACTCATTTGGCCACAAAACCTGGCCTAAATGGATGTATGGCTCCTTATAATCTTTATTTAACTTGTTTAATGTGACAATTGACAAGTTATGTTATTGGACTAAAAGGTGCCATCCCAGACCCTGCTAGGAATGTTACATACTGAAAAGTATATGTGCCAAATTACTTTTCTGTAATCCCTAAATTTCTGAATTTCAAAGCCATTTGACAGAATTTCTGATGAAGGAATGTGGATGTATAAACATGAACTCTCCCTTTTCTTTTATGCTGTGTGGATGGAAGAACACCTCCAAGAAGTGTGTACCTGAATAACCATGAATTAGTCCAATCAAGTGATGTGAATGATTACTAGTTATAATGGTGTGATTAGCTTAATCACCTGTGTTAAATGAAGAGTTAAGTTTCTGGTTTCAAACTCAAGTAAAGCCAGGAAAATAAACATTAATCTTTCCCTTAATGACTTTTCTCTACTCCTTTTGTGTAAATATATTTTGACAGATAGTGCTGTTCCTGGCACATCCATCCATATGAAAGAGTGTGTAGGAAAAATGAAATAAATGGTCAGGATCCCTTGGGGGTTGGGAATCTTACCGAGCATTTGATGTAAATGACAACTGTGCACATGTGCCCAGGTGTTCTTTGGTTATTGTCTGATGTGATTGCGCATGTGCGCCCAGGTATTCTTGAGTTATCGGACTTTAGTATAAAGGATGAATGCCTCTGATCCACAGTGGCCCCCGCCCCTGGGATGCTCCATGGTGGAGGGGGGGAGCACGGGGAGGCCACTACTGCTGCTGGAGATTGTTGCTGCAAGCTGTTGCTGCCAGGGCCCCAGGGACAGTCTGGGAGGCCACTGCTGCTGCTGCTGAAGGCTGCTGTGAGGAGTCTGTGACCCAGTCTGTACAACAGGTTTGAAGGGTCTTTAAGCCCTAGCCTGAAAGGGTGCCTGTCTTTTTGGTCAATAATTGGCTTCTTCAAACCTGGTTACCCGGTTACCTCTGCAGCTGTGACCTGGTGTGTCACTGTGCATCAAGGGCATGCATGAGTCATTGAGTCCGATTAGATCTCAGGGCCCTTTAGAGCCAGAAGTTAGAAGATCTGGACCCCAGGCTTGCCCTTCCACTGCTAGCTGCGTCATGGGCTTGTTTCTTGCTCCTCCATAAGATGAGGCTATTGGTACAAGAGTGGCATGTCTCCCATTGTCTTTATACACTTACGACCTTTTATCTACCTCTATTACAGCATTTACTGTTTTTCTCTTTCTAATGGACCATAATTTCCTTGAGAGTCAGAAAACATGTTTTATTCATCTTGTATCTTCAGTCTTTAGCACAGAAGTCACTGTTTGTTGATAGACCGAGTGACAATGCTCATAAAACTAAACGGGACCTCAGAGACCATTTTCTCAAAACTCTCTGTTATAGATGAGGAAATGATATCTAGAGAGGTTTATTAGACACTCCCACGTACTGGATATTATTACCAAGCACTGTGCTGATACTATTTCATTACTCCTACAACATCTCTATGAATGAGGTACATCGTCCATAATTTTAAAAATGAGCTGGTTGAATCTCAGAAATGTTAAATAACTTGGTGAGAAGCAGCACAGACTTGAACCAAGGTCTATCTTACTCCAGAGTGGTTTTTTTTTTGACCTATCAGATTATAGGATCATACCTTCTTCTAATGACTGACAGATGTCCCTAGATCCTCCTCAGATGTTCGATTCATTTGAGTTCATATACACTGGAGGATATTAAGATGACAAAAGCATGATGTTCACAGTCTAGAGAAGCAGATGCATGGGACCTAGATTACTGCCAGAGCTTCTTAACTATGCTCCTTGCTTCTGTCCTCACCCTTTATAGCCTTTACTCTGCACAGCACCAGAGTGATCCTTCTGACCCATAACAAAGTCAAGTCTCTGCTCTGCTCTAAGCCCTCCCATGGCTTCGCATCTCACTTGGTGCAAAAGCCAGAATCCTTTTGGTGGCCTTTGCAGTCTGGTTGCTGTTACTGTTCTGACATAATTTTTTACTCTTATCTACCTTATTTGGAATTGAAACCCTCATCATATACTTGGCACATAGTAGGCACTCAAATTTGTTGAATACTGAATTAACAACATATAGTATGTAGTGAAATGCAATTGGTGCTACACAAGTATTTAACTGAAGTACCATAGGAACCTAGGAATCCTCTCTCACCAACCACATGGGATTTGTAGTTCCACTGTTTGGTGAGGATTAAATTTCTTATCACTCTTAAAAAGGTTGGACTTGACTTATGTAAAAATAGAAAGATGTTATGCTGGAATTAATTGAAAAGTACATTCTTTAAAATAGTTATAGGACTGGATACAAGCTGGTTATCCAAATTCAAGGAACTGGTAAAATTATGGAATATCTGATGAATGGAAAATGATGCAGTTAAATAA
>NW_007726906.1:34820-35786 GCF_000696425.1 Galeopterus variegatus | reverse complement strand
CATAAAAAATAGGATAACAAAAGAAGCTAATTATATTTAAATACTGCTGTGGTTTGAATGGATCCTCTCCAAAATCCAGGTGTTGTCAATGTGATAGTATTAAGAGGTGGGGCTTTTAAGAGGTGATGAGCTCTGATGGCTCCTGCCTTGTGAATGGGGTTAAAATTAAGGTCCTTATAAAAGAGGTGGCACAAAGAGTTCAGTTCTCTTGCCCTTCTGACTTCAGCCACGGAAGGACGCAGTGCTACTCTGCTCTGTAAGATGCTGTCCTCCCCAGACAGCTGAACCTGCTGGTGCCTTAAGCTTGGACTTCCCAGCCTCCAGAACTGTGAGAAATAAATTTATTCTTTATAAATTATCCAGTTTGTGGTATTATGTCATAGCAGCACATATGGGATCAGACAAATGTGCTTAAAATGTTAAAAGACAAACTTTTGATATAATTATACGTGCTTCTTAGTTATCACACTAGATAAGATCATATCAAATACAGGTCTACTAAAGTTAAATTTTTTTTTTTAATGGCAATCACTGCAAGCTGTTGTAGCTTAGCTTGAATAAGAACATTAAACTATGTGGTGGTCTTTACCAAGGCAACACTCATTCATGTTGAACCTCTAATCAATTTTGGTTTCTTTGTGATTGTTACAAGTGGTGAAAAACTTAATTTGCAAAGACCTACTTTTGTAAGTGAAATAAATTATCTATAGCTTGTTTTACAAGATGACAATAGGCTCTCTTAAGAAACACCAGAATTCTTCAAGTCTTTTTTTCTTTCCAGATTTTTGATTTTTTTACATGTTATTTAGATTTTTAATAACAGTGGTATAATTTATGCACAGTGAAAGGCATGATCTTGGGCTGGCCCGGTGGTGCACTGGATAGTGCGCCGCTTGGGAAGTGCGGCGGCGCTCCCGCCGAGGGTTCGGATCCCACATACAGACCGGTTCCCGCTCACTGGCTGAG
>NW_007726906.1:11187-33873 GCF_000696425.1 Galeopterus variegatus | reverse complement strand
TCTGGTACGGGCGCGACACTGAGGGTTGCGATCCGTTGCCGGACACGAAAAAAGACAAAAAAAAAAAAAAGGCACGATCTTAAGCTACAGTACAATCATTTTTGACTAATGCATAATCCTGTTTTCTTCCCCTCAACCATTTTCTGTTTTCTATCACTATTGACTACTTTTGTCTATTTTTGAACTTTATACAAATGGAGTCATAGAGTATAGACTCTTTGGTATCTTAATTTCCTTTGCTTATTGTTTTTTAGCTCCATCCATGTTATTGTGTATATCAGTTGTTCATTCATTTTTATTGCCAAGTAATATTCTATTATAAACAAATTGTTTATCCATTCTCCTGTTGATGGACTTTTGGGGTTATTCCCAGCACATGGCTATTATGAATAAAGCTGCTATTATTATTGTATAAGACTTCTGGAAAAATTTATGTTTTAATTTCACTTGGGTAAATACCTAGGAGTGGAATTGCTGGGTCACAGGGTACAATTATGTTTATTACAAACTATCAAAACAGTTTGGCAGTTTGTGTGGGTTTTCCTTTTTTTTTTTCCCCCCTCTTTCACTTTTTATTGATTGGTTTTGCTAGGGGTTTATCAATTTTCCTAATCTTTTTAAGGAAAAAATCTCTTGGCTTTGTTAATTTTCTCTATTGTTTGTTTATTGTTTTATTTATTTCTGCTCTGTTCTTTATGATCTTTTCCTTCTATTTACTTTGGGTTTTAAATGCTCATAGCTTTTTAGTTTCTTAAGGTGAAAATCCAGATGATTAATCTTAAACCTTTCTTTTAAATTGTAAGCATTCAAAGCTATAATGTTTTATCTAAGCACTGCATCCCATATATTTTGATATGCTAGATTTACATTATTTTTCAATTTGAAATATTTTCTAATTTCCCTTGTTATTTCTTCCTTGACTCCTCGGTAGTTTAGAAGTACGATACACTATTTCTAAATATTTGAGTAATTTCTAGATTTTTAAAAATTGATTTTAAATTAAGTATGTTGTGGTCACAAGACATACTTTATATGATATCAATTCTTTGAAATTTATTAATATTTGTTTTGCCCAACTGCTCATTGTTCTCTTTTTGCTCTTTCTTGCCTTTCTAGATTTAATTTAGTTTTATTTTCATATCCCATTTAATCTCTTCTATTAGTTTATTAGCTATATCACTATTAGTTTTCTATTGCTGCTATAACAAATTACCATAAACCTAGTGGCTTGAAACAAGACAAATGTATTATTTTATGGCTCTGAAGGTCAAAAGTCTGAAATGAGTCTTACAGGGCTAAAATGAAGGTGTCAGCAGAATGGCTGCATTTATTCTGGAGGCTAAGAGAAAATATCTTTTCTTGCCCTTTCCAGTTTCTTGAGGCTGCCCGTATTCCTATATTCTACTTTCAAAACCAGCAATTACATTGCTTTGACCTCTGCCTCCATTATCACATTCCGTTCTCTGATCTTCTCACCCCCTTCTTTCATTTATAAAGACCTCCGTGATTACATTGGGTCCACCCAGATAAACCATAATAATCTCCTGATCTCAAGATCTTGAATTTAGTCACATCTGCAAACTTCCCTTTTCCACGTAAGGTAACATAGTCACAGGTTCTTGGGATTAGAACCTGGACACCTTTGGGAGGTCATTATTTTCCCACCACAGTTACTTTGTTTTATTTATTAGTGTTGCTCTAGGAATTACAGTATGACCCTTAATTTATCACAGTCAAGATAAAATTAATATTTAACCATTTACATGTAATGATGTGCTATATAAGAACAGTACAACTATATATTTCTTTTTACACTGTTCTATCCACTGTGCTATTGTGGTCATAGATTTTACTTTTGTGTATGCTATTAACTACCACATACATTATTACTTTTTCTTTAAACAGTCAATTTTACATTAAGGAATTAACAAACAAGAGGAGTCTTTTTAAAAAAAATTTAATTTATCTAAATATCACAATTTCTGGCGTCCTTCAATCTTTCAGGCAAATCTGAGTTTCTGTTTCATATGGTTTTCCTGTAGCCTGAAGAAAGTCCTTCAATCCTGTTGTGAAGGTCTCCTGTTAATCAATTCTTTCAGATTTTGTTTATATGAAAATGTTTTCATTTCACTTTCATTTTTGAAGAACATTTTTACTGGATGTAGAATTCTAGTTTAAGATTTTTTTCTTTCACCCTTTGAAGATATCATTTTTATTGTCTTCCGGCTTGCAAGGCTGATGAGGATGAGCTAGTCATTCTTTTTGCTCTCCTTTTGTATGTAATGTGTCCTTTTTTTCTTTCTTTCTTTCTTTCTTTTTTTTTGGTAGGGGAGACCTGCATTTTATCTTTGGTTTTCAGCAATTTGAATGTGATGTACCTATGTGTGAATTTTTTGTGTGTATTCTTGGGTTTCATTGAATGTTGTTTTTGGTTCTGTGCATTTGGAATTTGAAAGAAAATTGGAAAAATTTTTGCTATTGTTTTTTGAAATTTTTATCTGTCACAGTTTTTTCTCTTCATTTTCTTAAATTCCAATTTTACATATGAGGGTAACTCAAAAAGTTCTGGAACAGATTTGTATTATCTTTTAATTCTATCTTTTCACAAACTTTTTGAAGTGCCCTCGTATGTGAGACTACTTGATATCGTCCCACAGGCCACCGAAGCTCTGTTCACTTTATTTAATCTATTGTCTCTCTGTGTTTCAGTTTCCTTGTTTTTTTTTTATTTGTCTTGAGGTTTACTAATCTTCTGTTCTGCAGTGTCCAATCTGATTTTAAGTTCATACAATGAACATTTTACTTCAAATATTTTATTTTCCAATTTTAGAAATTCCATTTGGTTGCTTTAAATAGTTTTTATTTCTTGGTTGTGATTCCTCATCTGTTTAGCCATTTGTCTGTATTTTCTTTTACAGCTTTGAACACACTAACAAAAATTGTTTTTAAGTTTTTGTTAATTCTAATAGCAGTGTCATCTCTGGGACCATGTATATGAAGGTACTTCAAAACATTTGTGGGAAAATAGAATTAAAAGTTAATATGAGTCTTTCCAGTAACTTTTTGAAGTATTATCATATTGATTTTTTTCACTCTGGACTATGTGTCACATTTTTTTGCTTTTTCATATGTCTAGTATTTTTTAATTGTTTGATGGATGTCATAGATGTTAAATTGTTGATAGTTAGATTATGTTCTTTACTTTTAAGGAATATTATTATTTTTTTCTGTCAAGCAGTTAATTTAAGGGTCTTGGTTTAATCTAGAGCAGCACTACTCTTAATGTACCAACTTTCTTAGGTCTTAAGTGAATTCCCAGGGTGTTCATCATGGGATCTCTCTAGTTTGCCTGGTCAATACTCCCTCTATCATTGTGTAATTTCCAAAATCATAATCGGTACCTGCAGTGGCTCTTTTATGCTAGGCTCCTTAGAATCTTTCCCTGAGCATGCACAGCTTAATTTTTATCCAAAGAATCATGTTGCCCCTGTGTAGATTTCTGGGGACCCTTCATTGTTCAACTTTTCCTCACCTGCAAATTCTAGTTGCCTCAGTAGCCTCAAACACTGACGTTGTTTTTTAATTTTTTTGCCCAGTGAGACCACCAATCTCTGTTTTGGCTTCAGTTATGTGTGCTGCCATTTGGAAAGTACCTCCAGGCAGAAAACTGGTGTGGATGTGGAGCTTACCTAATGTATTTCCCTTATCTCATAGATCACAGCCTTGTGATATGTGTTGACAATGGCTGAAAATAGTTCCTTCAGACATTTTGTAAAGTTTAATGGTTGTTTACAGTGGTATAGTAAGTCTGACACCCATTAATCTATTATGGCCCAAACTGGAACTTTTTGAGTTAAATTCCAGTGATGAGAACATGTTATTTCACTGCCTGATGGCTAAACGTGATAGTTAATTTTATGTGTCAACTTGACTGGGACATGGAGTGCCCAGAATAACTAAACATTAGTTCTGGGTGTGTCGGTGAGGGTGTTTCCAAATGACATTAGCATTTGAATCGGTGGACTGGATAAAGCAGATGGCCCTCCCAGGGTGGGTTAGCATCATCCAATCCATTGAGGGCCTGAATAGAACAAAAAGGCAGAGGAACATTGAATTTACTCTCTGCTTGACAGTTTGGGCTGAGGCATCAGTCTTCTCTTGCCCTCGACTGGGACTTACACCATCTGCCCTCTGGTTCTCAGAATGACACCACTGGCTTTGCTGGGTCTCCAGCTTGCTAACAGCAGATTGTGGGACTCTTCAACCTCCATAATTGCATGAACCAATTCCTTATAATAAGTTTCACATATATATTATATATTTAAGTAATAAATATAATTATTTATTATGTAATATAATAAAGAACAATATACAGTTAGTTATTTATATTTATATATATAACTATAACTATATGCGTATCACCTATTGGTTCTGTTTCTCCGGAGAACTCTAACCCACTAAACCACCACTAGGTGCAAATTTGACTAACAGTAGACCAGCTATGTCACATGTTATACGTAGTACATCAATATCACCTATTGGTTCTGTTTCTCTGGAGAACTCTAACCCACTAAACCATCACTAGGTGCAAATTTGACTAACAGTAGACCAGCTATGTCACATGTTATACGTAGTACATCATATATCTATAGACAGACATTATCACATGTAACTTAGTGACAGGTCTATTAATATAATTTCAAAGTATTGGAGAGTATAAATGACGTGATAAGATAACTGCAGCAATAATAAATTTGGTGTAAGAATATAAGATTTTTTTTTTTTTTGTCCTTTTTGAGACCAGCCGCACCACGCTCAGCCAGTGAGCTCACCGGNGCTGGGTCTCCAGCTTGCTAACAGCAGATTGTGGGACTCTTCAACCTCCATAATTGCATGAACCAATTCCTTATAATAAGTTTCACATATATATTATATATTTAAGTAATAAATATAATTATTTATTATGTAATATAATAAAGAACAATATACAGTTAGTTATTTATATTTATATATATAACTATAACTATATGCGTATCACCTATTGGTTCTGTTTCTCCGGAGAACTCTAACCCACTAAACCACCACTAGGTGCAAATTTGACTAACAGTAGACCAGCTATGTCACATGTTATACGTAGTACATCATATATCTATAGACAGACATTATCACATGTAACTTAGTGACAGGTCTATTAATATAATTTCAAAGTATTGGAGAGTATAAATGACGTGATAAGATATCTGCAGCAATAATAAATTTGGTGTAAGAATATAAAAGATATATATATTTTTTTTGTCCTTTTTGAGACCGGCCACACCGCGCTCAGCCAGTGAGCTCACCGGTCATCCCTATATAGGATCCGAACCCACGGCGGGAGCGCTGCTGCACTCCCAGTGCCACACTCTCCCAAGTGCGCCATGGGCTCGGCCCAAAATATAAGATTTTTATTGATGATAAAGTCACAGTCATTGCTACTATTCTGGTCTGTAATTTCTATTTGACCTGGCTTCAAGTTCACTGATCTTTTCTTCTTCAGTGTTCAATCTGCTGTTAAGCCTATTCAGTGAATTTTTCATTTCATATATTATATTTTTCAGTTTTAGAAATTCCATTTGGTCTCTTTTATAAGTCTCCATTTCTGTTAAGATTCTGTCTCTGCTTATATTACTGTGATTTGTTTAGATTGACAGCTAAAGGATATACAAAATTTCAGCAAGTATATAAAGATTTTTTTCTATCCAAATTCATGGGTCACCTGGGTCCAGAATGTTAATAGTGGTTACCTCTGGGTGATGATTATGGGAGATTCTTATTTTCTTATTTGCTCTTTTCCATTTTGTTCTAACATTTCTTTAATGAGCATGTATTACTTTGTAGAAATTTCAGTAAGTATATAAAGATTTTTTTCTATCCAAATTCATGGGTCACCTGGGTCCATAATGTTAATAGTGGTTACATCTGGGTGATGATTATGGGAGATTCTTATTTGCTCTTTTCCATTTTGTTCTAACATTTCTTTAATGAGCATGTATTACTTTGTAATTGTAAAAACTAAATATAGCTTAAAACATATTAACATTAAGTGGCATGTAAAGATGATATATTATCCTTTTCAATAATATTATGTGAAGTCTTTTTAAATGTGTTATGTAATGTTGTATTCATTATATTCCAGTTAAGGTAAAATGATTAAACAGACATGTTAAAATGATAGTAATTTTTCTTAATGATGGAAAACATAGAAAAAAGCAATATGATTAAGTATCATATTAATATTTATTATAACTGTTTTCTCAATTTTAACATGTTTGATATTCTATAAATAAATCTATTTTATATACAGAAAATAATTACTTTTTCAAAATGACAATTTATATGAGTAGTGTAACTGTAAACACTTTATGATATATCTGTGCCTTATTAGTCTAATGCATTTTATTTTTCAGTGCTGGAATTCACAATAATTATATCTTGTCATTGAGAGGAGATAGTTGTTTAATTATTCATTATCTAACCAGGTTATTTAAAGGTAGGAGTTACTTCATGGGAGTAGGTTAAGCTCTTGGGAGGTGAGTATTTTTTTCCTTCAGGACATTTGTTAAATCACCATTATGTGAACTAAGGTCATAAGCCAGTAATGATTAAGTTCCAAGTTACAAATTGTCATTTTGAGCAACCATTATTTTAGAAAAAAGAATCCTACTTGCCTTTAGCAGTGTTTGTAATTCTTCTAGCTTGGGTAATGGTGTAGGTAGAACAGACACTGAAGGAGTCAGAATTTCCAGATAGACGGCAAACTCTATTTAAAAGCTGACCTATTTAAGAATTCAAAACCCATATGACAGGTGAATGGGATGTGAGCACTCCAATAAGATTCCAATAAAAGCACAAAATCTTTTCTCTAAAGTTGAACCCTATTTCCACTTGGATTCTGGGGCATCTTGCCAAGCTGGCTCATCTTCCCCAAACACTGCCCTAGATAGAGGAAGAGGTAGTTGAACTCTGGGTCTCACCTCTCCTGTGTGTGATGGTTCTGTCTCTGGGCACCTGTATTACTGTGTTCAGTAGAACATGGCTAACTGACACAGCCACAGCCTGGGCCCATCCGTGCGTTTCTCTTATACCTCTGGCATGCAAATTCATGTCTCAGCGTGTGGAAGAGGCAGTCCGTTTTCGGCGTGGGCCCAATGATTGGTGGTACATTCAGTATTAATTGCTCACTATTCTGGGAACTTCACATATCAATTTGACTGGGCCATACAGTGTGATCATTCACTATAAATGTGTTTGAAATATTCCCTTGCAGCGGCAGCTGCTAAAATGAATAGATATTCCTTTTTATCATAAAATGAATTATATCCTAGATGCTCAGGCTTGAAAGGGGGTGTGTGGAATCACCTACATCAATAACAAGAGAAAGAGGGATCTTCATTTATAAGGAGTTTAGGTGAAACATTCAGCAGCTCTTGGTTTGACTGTAGGAACCGCAGGTGCTTGCTGTCTTCTGGGATGGAAATGTGTCAGGACCTTCAGAAACACCATTTTGTCTGGCTGGCTCAGCAGGTGTGGCCAGGTCAGGCGCCCTCAGCTTGCTGTTCCTGGCTTCTCCACCTGAGAGGCCCCAGACAGTCAGGAAGGCTGGGAGGTTCCTGGGTCTTCAAATCACTTTCACGTCATAGTAATAAAAACCAAACAGAAGCTGTTTCTATTATGTATTTCTCTCTACTGTACTCCTATCACAAGAACTTTCTGGAACTTCTTTCATGAACAAATTCCCAGCATCATCTCCGGACCTCTCGCCTACCTTTCCTTTCTCTCTGCGGTCCTCACAACCCAGGTAACCTCCTCATTCCACGTTCATCACAAAAGAGGATACACTGTCTCCTGCTCTTAATTATTCAGACTCCCCATTTTTGAGGATGTAAAAGTTGTTTTGCTAATAACTGTAGAGAGACAGATAGCTATGATGTAAAATGACAAACAGGGCACTTGTGAGAAATCTAAAACAGTGGACTGATGGTGACCCCTCATCCCCTGGTCTACCCAGAAATGGGAGGAGAGGGAGGCAGGATCCTCCGTCTCTTGTCTGCTAATTTATGAGGTGTTTCTTCTCTTCCGAGTCATTTCTGTTTCTGCTGCTTTCCTTTTTGTCCCCCTCGGAACCAGTGAACCTTAAATTTGCCCTACTGCATAGAACAGAATTTACCAAACTGCCTGATTATAGAAACTACCCGAAGCACTGGGTGTAAATATGGACCAAATGGCCCCATCTGAGATATAAAATGTCAAAGTCTCCAGAGGAGAGACCCTGGTTTTCTGTTTTAAACAATCGCTCAGATAATTTACATTATCAGACAAACTTGGGAAGCACTGTGTAGACCTACCTACAAGATCAAGGAAGCGTCCCTCTCCAATCTTCTGTCTCCTGGAGGTCCCTCCAGCAAGTGGGACGAAGACTGCAAAGGAGGTTGACTTCTCACTCCGAGGAAGCTGTACTTGTTATTTCGACTCACCCACTCGCTCACAGCCTGCAGCTGCTCACAAGCGGGGGAGGCCATAAGTATGTGCCCCTGAGGCTGTCGGTCAGCAAGAGCGTGTCTGGGATGGGCTCAGTCTTGTGTGTGTGCAAAGCTGTAGGAACCTCTGTGGGAACACAACCAGCTCTAAATGGGTGCAGGACAGATTTGATTTTCAGCCTCCATATTTTAGTCTTGATTGATTTGTACTGATATTTTGCACAAAACAGGTATTATCTGTATTTAAAAAACTAATAAGAATTTTCAAAAAAGACTTACATTTGCCTTTCTCAGTATTAGTGGGTTAATCCTCCCCCTTGAAGAGGCCGACATAGCCATTTGCAGTTGGTGACAGAGAGCAGCTGGGGCCGCCCCTCAGTGAACTGAATCTCGCTGTTTATTCTGACATCTGGTTGTTTCGGGCCACGCAGCATGACTGGATTTCCTGAGCCTCTTCTTTCCTGTGGCCTTTGTAAGGAGCGTGGTGGAGTCCTTGCTTCTCGGGAAAGCCATTTGCGAGGACTGGAGGTGGCCTGTGGAGGCCTGCATGACCGTGCACTTCGAAGCCACCTGTTTCTACTAAAAACAACAAAACCCACCAAACTGCATATGAAAACCATCTTCCTGCGCCCCAGCACAAGTAGCAAAGTGCTCTTTTAATTGGAGCTGTTGCTATAATTTAAAAGGAAAGTATTCTACATCCATTTTTCTCAAACTGCTCTAATCACAGTAGTTCTCATTTTGCCTTAATGTAGCAAATACATCCAACAACTTAATTTTGCTCCTTTTCATAATATAACACTTTCCGTTTACGCATCCCAAGCTGCTCTTGTGTATTTCCAAAGTGGAAATAGACTGACTAAACCTCCTTGAGTGCTGCTGTGACTTTTAAAAATTAAACTGTACTTCCATATGACTTTACTTCATTCAACTCCAAATGAAATAATGGCTTTAGATGTCTCCTGTATTTTAAATTTAGATGGAAATTAAATTCAATGCAAACCACATTGGGTATATAATAGTCAAATATCATTTTAAGAGATTATTATTTGAATGGATCATTTTCTCAGGGGCTACTATTTGTAGCTAAGTGAGTAACAGTGGGTTCCGTCTATCCTTATTAATGCACAGATAACTTTTCTTGTTTTCAATTCCACAGATAAAAATCTTTTTTCAAAGAGAGATATGTAGGGAGAAAAAATTCCCGGTGGAATATTGTAATTTTCTCATGGGATGAGATTTGTCTTAAAATATTAGTGTATGCACTGTCCTTCTAGTTTTCTTGATTAAATGATTTTAAGTGCATTTTGAGGTTATATATATATTTTTTCTGTAAAATTGTTTCAGGTTTAGTGGTGTTATGGTTGGGTCCTTAAATGATCACAGACCTTGTCCTTGGTGATGGGTGGTGATAATATTACCTAAGAAACAATACTGGAGAGGAGCCTGAATTTGAGAATATTAACCTCTCAAACCACTGGCAGTTCTCTTCAAATTGTACTCTCACACAATGTCCCTGCAATGTCCAGCCAAGATATGCAGCAAGTTTTGGGGAAAAGCTGTTGAAAAGCAGAACACTTCCCATGTAAATGTCACTCAGTCAATTCATTTTGTAGCTTTTGTGATAACCTTAAGATGTCCTATTGTGACTGTTTCCATTTTGATTAAAATTTATTTAATGCATACAGAGTATAATTAAGAGAAGTTAGCATTGTTGGACACAGATGTCAGCCTCATGCCAAAGAAAGGAACTTACACAGGAAGGTAGAAGGCCTGAATTTCATTCATTTTTCTATGCTCATTGTGAATTTGGGAAATTCACTTAACATTTTGGGGGTTATGTCATCCTTATTTGAGAAAGTGAAGATGATAATGCTTACTTTATCCATTATGGACTTTTTTTTTTTTCACTAGTAAATTGAAATAGACTACCTTCCCAACTTTTTTCCCCATTGTGTTCTACTATACAGGATTACTTTAAAGACATAAAACAAGTGTAAAATTGTCTTTAAAATGTCTGTAGAATGCAAAGCATTACTTTGAATGTATTTGACATAAATTGTTGGCAAGTTTTTTCAAGGTAGGATTCTGACATGAAGGGTGGAGAGGCAGCTATTTTTGTAAACCTTGAAAAATTAAGCCCTACCTTTCCTGAGGAGAGAAAAATCCCCCTTAAAAACCATTAGAACCAGGATATTTATTTGGTTCTTTAAATAGGCCCCCAGAGGGATAGGGCTGATAGGGAGTTTGTGACAACCGCCTTAATCTGTAGTTTGGCTTAATTTTTTCTGATTATATTAAAAAATTGTTAAGCAGGTAACACATTTCCTTAACTGCATGCAGATTTTGTCTGCATTTAGGGTGTGAGATGCCTCATTTTGAAAAGCAGGACCTAAATAAAGGATATAAATAAAATATCATTTCACTATGGTTTGTTTTTCCCTTTTATCCTTTCCAGCTCTTTGCAAAGGTATTGATATCTGCTGAGATTTATTTTGATGTAGGTAAGTTGCTTCTAGTTATCAGGCAGTAAAGATGTTCTATTATTGTTTACTATTTCGACAGCTCTGAAAGGTGCCATCTGAACATTTGTGGATATAATAGGAAGAAATATTGAAAAGCCATTTTTGTTAGTGATGTCCAAAGCTTTTATTTACCTCTCCAGAAGGTGAAAGATTTATTATTGACACCTAAGGTGGTTTTGAAAGATAACGGGTCATGGAGGCATAACTGTGAGAGACTTTTGAGGTTTGATCTTGGGAGCAATGGGTTAGTATGTGAAGGAGAATTTTCAGAGATGCAGACCATGGCTACTCGGGGGGCACATACAGAGAAGTGGTCACCAGGTATTGAGGTCCTGGCCAATAAGGGACATGTAATTAAAGTCATAACCCTTGAGTTGCTCTTCCAAAAATATGTTGAATGTGGCACATGGATTGAGAGGCAGTAAGTAGCTTGATTACACCAACATGTGACTGAAAACCCTGGACTAGCAACAAAGATACCTCCCTGGGTCTGATGCTGGCCACTTATGTGATCTTGAATAAGTCCTCTGTACTTTTTGGAACCCAGCCAGGGCTGGATTAGTGACCACATAGATAAAATTCCCTAAATAAATTTATTTTATGGAATGTTTTGTGCACTTATGGAATTTATTTTATGAATTTATGGAATGTTTAGATATTAGAGATCTGATGTAAATAAAGCTCAGCTCTTGTGGTGGTGGTGATATGAAAGTGAATATTTACAAAGCAGTGTCGTAAGAGACGTAGTAAGGAGTGGACAGACCATGAGGGACACACAGATTAGGAAGCCATTTTATTTAGGGGTAGAAGGACTAACCAGAGGAAATTAAAGGAGATTGCTTTTGAACTTATTCTTGCATGATGGGTCCAGGAAAAAAAAGGCCAACAGGGCAATAAGGATGTCCTATATAAAGGGACAGATAGTAAATATTTTTGGCTCTGCAGGCCATATGGTTTCTGTTATAACTGCTTTACTCCGACATTGTAGCACACAAGCAGCAATGGTAAATGACTGTGCATGGCTGTGTCCCAATAAAACTTTATTAACAAAAAGAGGGAGCAGCCCAGATTGGGCCTGTGGTCTTTAGTTTGTTGACTCTTGTTGTAGAAAGACAATATGCAAAGATAAACCTCATCAAATACTAAGACTATCTCATTGTAGTACTTTTTTTTCCATCTTTGGATTTTTAATAAACATGACTTCAGATTTATATACGTGTGTGTATATATGTGTATATAAACCTGGGGGTGTGCCTCAAAACAAACTGCTCAGATTTCTACAGCACTTACAGTTTCCAGGCATACTGGCCCAGCTTCCAACTCCCACACTTACAACTCATTGCCTGAAGGTTTTCTCTGGCTACCAGAGCTGCTAGGCTAAGCATGAGGAAGAGGGCAGGTGTGCAGGGAAATTAATATGACCCTCCCCTCCCCCAAGCTCCCAACGGATGATTGACAGGACTTGGTGGATAAGTATCCCAGCACTCTTAGCGCGAGTCCCTGAGTTCCCCAGAGGGGTTAAGTCTAATTGTTTGCAGATGTAACTTGCTTCACGGTGCACTCTTTATTGGCTTACCTTCTCTGTCTCATGTGCCCCTTTACCTCCAAGTCCATGGGCGCCTCCCAAATCATCTACTTAAATTCTTGTATTTGCTTCTGGAGGAATGCAAACCAAGACAGTATTTTTGGTCTGGAGGATATAAACTCTACATGTGAATATGTAGAAACTCCTGCAGATAACCTTTCTTCAATGTGGGGCAGCACTGCCTTTGTGGAACTGATTACAGAAGATTTTATTTGGGTGCAGAGACCCAATAACGGAAAACATTTTTCTTAACTATTGACAGATTTTCCTATTTTTTTCATTAGCTTCTGTAGTAGAATCCATTGATCCCTTTCTGACCCTCCTGTAGCTGCAGACAGTGCCACCTGCCTTCATCTGAGGCACCCGTGTCCATTTCTTTTCTTCTCCCTTTGATGGTTTGAGCTGAGCACAGGTGCAGCCTGGACATGTTGAGTGATCCACGTTGATGGGAGTCTGGAGAAATGGGCTTTCTGGGATGGGATTAGAGAGGTAAGGGTGGAAAGGTCGGAGAGGAGATGGGGTCTGGTCATGAGGGGCCCTGAGTGACTGGTTGAAGAATTTGGGTTTCATCTTCTATCCTGAGTTGAGCCACAGACAATTTTTAAGGAAGCAGTGGCGAGACTGTTCAATGACATCAGTAAGTACTCATTGATAGCCTACAATGGGCTAGGTATTGTGGACAGGTGTGGCAGTGGACAGGAAGGTGCTGAAAAGCCTCCTCCTTCCTGAGCCCTCTCCTGTTACCCAGATCCCCGTCCCCTCCCTCCTCTGCAGCCCACTATTCCTCCTGATATGCCTCAAGCACTTTAGTGTACTTAAGTGACCACCCGTCTCCACTACCGCCCGTCTTACTCACCTCCACATCAAACTTTGTGCTACAGTTAGCACAAATGAATGGTATTTCATTGGGAAAATATAGTAAAACGGTCAGGGCCCCTCAGATGTTCAGAATCTTGCCGAGCATTTTATGTAATTGCGAATGTGCACCCAGGTGTCCTGGGTTATGGATTTAAGTAAAACGGGTGAGTAGCCTTGATCCACAGGGTCCTCCACCCCCGGGATGCTTCCGGGGGGGCCTTGGGGAGACAGCTACTGCTGCTGGAGGCTGTTGCTGCCAGGGCCCCCAGGACCTTCCAAGAGGCCGCCGCCACCACCAGACCTGTGAGCTGCTGCTGCCATTGCTGAGGACTGAGCTCGCGTCATCTGCCAACCGCTCCCGGGATCTTTCCCAATTACCTAGAGTGGACCTGCGAGTGAGGGGTCTGTGACCCATCCTGGCATGGGAGGGGTCTGGTGACCCAGTCTGAACAATGATGTCGTCTGCCAACCGCTCCCGGGATCTTTCCCAATTACCTAGAGTGGACCTGTGAGTGAGGGGTCTGTGACCCATCCTGGCATGGGAGGGGTCTGGTGACCCAGTCTGAACAATGGGTTTGAAAGGTCTGAGCCTCAGCCCTGACAATACAAATAGAAACTTAGTATAACTGAAACAAGGAAACATTTTGGCTTTAGCTATGATTTGCCTTACTTGACAACTGGCGTAGTCGTGTAGCTTGACAGTCTTCCCCCCACTTTTTTCTACATGTTCAATAAGAACATGGAGCTCAGCCTTCAGTGGGGAGAAGTCAGTGTGCCACCATGCTTCCCCAGAGGGGCGTCTTCTTAACCAAGGAGCGTCGAGCATCTTCACCCTCACGCGTGAGAGCCTCCAAGCTGTGCAAGCACGAGTTGTTGGAGCTGTTTCTTTCCCCTCCACCAGATGAGTGCTAGAGTCACTGCTCTACCCCTCGGTCTAGTGATTCCCAGGCTTTTCTGAGTAAGAGGAACTGCATTAAGTATTTCCTTGTGAAAACCCTCAAACACACACAAAAGTAGTTATTAGTGAAAATAGTAATAAAGAATCCCCATACACCTTTCTCTTAGATTCTACAATTATCTAGAGTTTCCTATTCTTGTTTCCTCTATTCTTTTTTTTTTCCTTTTTGCTGAACTATTTAAATGACAATCGCAGCCATCCTTGTTTTTTTTTTTTTTTTTTTTTTTTTTTTTTTTTCTGCTGCTGCCATTGCTGAGGACTGAGCTCATGTCGTCTGCCAACCGCTCCCGGGATCTTTCCCAATTACCTAGAGTGGACCTGCGAGTGAGGGGTCTGTGACCCATCCTGGCATGGGAGGGGTCTGGTGACCCAGTCTGAACAATGGGTTTGAAAGGTCTGAGCCTCAGCCCTGACAATACAAATAGAAACTTAGTATAACTGAAACAAGGAAACATTTTGGCTTTAGCTATGATTTGCCTTACTTGACAACTGGCGTAGTCGTGTAGCTTGACAGTCTTCCCCCCACTTTTTTCTACATGTTCAATAAGAACATGGAGCTCAGCCTTCAGTGGGGAGAAGTCAGTGTGCCACCATGCTTCCCCAGAGGGGCGTCTTCTTAACCAAGGAGCGTCGAGCATCTTCACCCTCACGCGTGAGAGCCTCCAAGCTGTGCAAGCACGAGTTGTTGGAGCTGTTTCTTTCCCCTCCACCAGATGAGTGCTAGAGTCACTGCTCTACCCCTCGGTCTAGTGATTCCCAGGCTTTTCTGAGTAAGAGGAACTGCATTAAGTATTTCCTTGTGAAAACCCTCAAACACACACAAAAGTAGTTATTAGTGAAAATAGTAATAAAGAATCCCCATACACCTTTCTCTTAGATTCTACAATTATCTAGAGTTTCCTATTCTTGTTTCCTCTATTCTTTTTTTTTTTCCTTTTTGCTGAACTATTTAAATGACAATCGCAGCCATCTTTTTTTTTTTTTTTTTTTTTTTTTTTTAATGGCAGAAACCAGTTTAAATGTGTGTAGTTTCAATGGGGACACTGAACTCAAACGTGTGTTTTATTCTTAGAGTTCTGGTTCTAGTCTTTGAAAATTTGGCCGAAAGGTTAAAGCATCATGAAAAATAAAACTACAGGTGTAAACCTGCAACCTTTTTACCTCTTACAGCTTTGGCCTTATTACCTCAAGCAGCAAGTCTACCTCTTTTCCCTCGGCGTGCTGAAACTAAAGAGTAAGTAGTTGATTCTCACTGTTCCTTCCACTAATTTTCAGCAGGGTAGGGCCAATTCACTGCTTGTTTTAGGCTTAAAACTCCCCCTGAAGTGCAGGGATGAAGGCTGATGTGTAATTGAAATTGCTGGATATTGTGTGCATAAGATGGGAGAGTGAGTTGAATTTCATGGGCTTTTCTGGAGCTTTCTGAAAATGCTGGCATTTTCTGGGAAGTTGACTGTATGCTTATTGAGAAAGAGACTTCTCTTCAGTATGGTGTGACATTCTACAAAAATCAATGATTTAGAAACAGGTATCTGAAATGAAACGTGCAACTTTCCATTTGTCGGAAAGCCTGCTGGGCTGGTTTTGAAATCTTCATACATGTTGGGTATACCTTCAGGGTGCAAACATTTTATTGACTCTGCACTTTGGAACAAGTAACAAATATCTTTTGGAATGTGACAAAAACTAAAATAACAACCTAGTCCTATATTTCCAAATTGATTTTGTGGTATTTACTTAATTTGCTGTTTACTTTTAGTACTACTGTTTACTTTTTTCATTCTATCTTGGAAGTTTTTCATCTTAGACTTGGTTACCTCATCTAGTGGAAGGGATGGTAATGAACGTGGCTTAGAGCTACTTATCCACGTGTCAAGTTGAAGCTTGTTCTTTGATTATTAGAGGTAGTGAAGCTTATAGGAACACAATGATGTTTTAATTTGAATTTTGAAAATTAAAGAAGCTAGGTACTAAATATTGACACAGTGGAGAGGGACAGGCTCAACCTACTTTCCAATCCAGTCCCTTTCCCCACTGAGATACTAAAGAATTTCTACATCTTCTTTGAAGTCCTTAAAATATAAAAGGATTAACTTTGAAAGTTACTGATAAGGGGGGAGAGAAAAATAGGGAAGAATATAGAAAGACTCTACTAAAAACTCAGTACAGGGCAAGCACTTAATTCCATCTCACAATAACAAGAAGAAAGCATTATGGAGATTGAGCAGCGGGGCCCATTTATATAATAACTTCCTAGCAACAGCTGTAATGAACAATTACAGGCCGCTGCCTCAGTTCTTTGAGATACTACCTCATGTCAGAGCTAAGAGAAAAGGGATAAAAGAAAGCAACAATTAAATATCTGAGTTGCCCTGAATTTGGCTTATGTTGTATGTAGTTTCAGACCAGGTCTCTCCATCTTGGTTATGGGGGCTTAAAACTGGTCTGGCAAAAGGGAAGTGACCAGGTGAGACAAATGTCATCACCATCCAGGGAACGGCTGCTTACAGGTCTACCTTTTCTGGAAACGGGTGGGCAAAGGCTGATGCCTGTCAGTTTTCTGGTTTGGCTTGAACATCATTCACGTCCAAACCATCCTCCTGTTCCTCACGTTGCCGCTGTCGTTTGTTCATTGCTTCCTTACTCCACGTCATATTTCCTTCAACCTGCACCACACTCCTGAAGAGTAGATAAGATCATATCCATGTTATAGAGGAGGAATCTGAGGCTGACAGTAGGAAAACTGGCCGAAACCTAACAGTTAGTAATCAAAGTGATAGTAGTTCATTTTTATTGAGCATGTACTGGGCCGTGTGCCGCGTCCCCTGCTAAGTGCGCTGCATGGATTGTCTGAGGTTACTACACTCATCACAGATGGGGAGAGAGAAAGGCAGGGGAGCGGGATAATCTGCCCAAGGTCGTACAGGGGCTAAGAGCAGAGCCACACCTGGAATTCAAGCAGCTGTGTCAGAAGGTGTGAGCTCTAGGACTTGAACCTAATGTTCTTGATGCAAAGCCTCGCCTCGTACCACAGCAACTCCCTGTGTCCATGGGGCCTGGCAGGGAAGAAGCAACCAGGCCAGTCAGTGATGATCTGACTTGTTTCTCTGTAGTCTTCAGAGGATGTAACATTATTAGAACAGGGAGTCACATTGTGCTTTTGGCCATTGGCCAAGGCCAAGCTTGGGCAAAATCATGGAGAATTTGCCTGTGTGAAACTGTGCATACGTGTGTACAAATGTGTGTGCATGCTTCCTCGTCCTGTGGCACTCCAACTGGACAGTATCTCATGCTCCAGGACTTTCTTCTTGGGCAAAATCATGGAGAATTTGCCTGTGTGAAACTGTGCGTACGTGTGTACAAATGTGTGTGCATGCTTCCTCGTCCTGTGGCACTCCAACTGGACAGTATCTCATGCTCCAGGACTTTCTCTCAATATTTGCTTAACTTATCCTGTGCTTCATTCAGGTAAGTGACTGATCTCTTTGAGAAAATACTTTGTGCCACAGCTTTAACACCTAAGAACTGATCAAAGGCTTCTCGTTCCAGAATGGCACAGTAACTTTTTTTTTAGGCACAGGTGTTTTTAGTGCTTTACACAAAACTAGTGAATTTCAGGTCCCTTGACAGGGAGCTGGAGAAGTTATCTTTAGGTGTATCGTATAGGTACGGTGGGAGTGAGGTGGCTGAGAAAGGATTTTTTTGGAAAGGAGAGAGACTTCTGTCTAAAAATTGTCAAGCAGGCCCATGTTGCTTATTCCACCTGCATGATGATCCGGAGGCCTAATCTTCCCTCCCTCTTGGCTAACAGGAAGATTCAAGGACGGGTATGGATCTGGGGGAGATGTAGCCCAAGGAAAGTGGGTCAGTAGGCTGAGAGACAGGGGACAGATCTCTATTCAATTTCCTAGACTGTGCCCTCTGTCAGAGTTGCCTACAGACACAGTGCCTGTGTGTTCCAATTTTGCAGAATTACCTTCCCTGGTTAGTACCCAATCCCCCAACCCCAGGGTCTGCAGAGATCCTTCCTGATCAACATCCTGTCCCCTTTTCTCCCTCAGTCAAGCTGTTCATCCTCCCTGAACTCTGTCGTGATTTGGGGCACCTGAGGAATTAACCATTTCTCTGGCAGGTCTTTGCTTAACTGCCGGTGAATGGCTCGACCCCCTTTTAAGCTGGCTCCTTGCCCTGGATGCCTTTGAATCACCTTCTCTTAAGAGGGAAAGCTCCTCAGGAGGTACCCGNTGTTTCTCTGTAGTCTTCAGAGGATGTAACATTATTAGAACAGGGAGTCACATTGTGCTTTTGGCCATTGGCCAAGGCCAATCTTGGGCAAAATCATGGAGAATTTGCCTGTGTGAAACTGTGCGTACGTGTGTACAAATGTGTGTGCATGCTTCCTCGTCCTGTGGCACTCCAACTGGACAGTATCTCATGCTCCAGGACTTTCTCTCAATATTTGCTTAACTTATCCTGTGCTTCATTCAGGTAAGTGACTGATCTCTTTGAGAAAATACTTTGTGCCACAGCTTTAACACCTAAGAACTGATCAAAGGCTTCTCGTTCCAGAATGGCACAGTAACTTTTTTTTTAGGCACAGGTGTTTTTAGTGCTTTACACAAAATTAGTGAATTTCAGGTCCCTTGACAGGGAGCTGGAGAAGTTATCTTTAGGTGTATCGTATAGGTACGGTGGGAGTGAGGTGGCTGAGAAAGGATTTTTTTGGAAAGGAGAGAGACTTCTGTCTAAAAATTGTCAAGCAGGCCCATGTTGCTTATTCCACCTGCATGATGATCCGGAGGCCTAATCTTCCCTCCCTCTTGGCTAACAGGAAGATTCAAGGACGGGTATGGATCTGGGGGAGATGTAGCCCAAGGAAAGTGGGTCAGTAGGCTGAGAGACAGGGGACAGATCTCTATTCAATTTCCTAGACTGTGCCCTCTGTCAGAGTTGCCTACAGACACAGTGCCTGTGTGTTCCAATTTTGCAGAATTACCTTCCCTGGTTAGTACCCAATCCCCCAACCCCAGGGTCTGCAGAGATCCTTCCTGATCAACATCCTGTCCCCTTTTCTCCCTCAGTCAAGCTGTTCATCCTCCCTGAACTCTGTCGTGATTTGGGGCACCTGAGGAATTAACCATTTCTCTGGCAGGTCTTTGCTTAACTGCCGGTGAATGGCTCGACCCCCTTTTAAGCTGGCTCCTTGCCCTGGATGCCTTTGAATCACCTTCTCTTAAGAGGGAAAGCTCCTCAGGAGGTACCCGTTTCCCTGCCAGCCTAGGCACCGGGTGGGCATGCGGGGACCAGCCCCAGACCCTGTGGCCTCACACACCTGGCTTCTCATCCGTTCTCTTGCTGGGCCAGTGTTGCTCCCCAGGGCTCTCTGCAGCTCACACCTGAGGCCATTAAGAAAGGCCTAAAGCTTACCTAGCTGCCACACTGGGGGATGAATTATCCACTAAGGACAGTGCTGGGGTGCCCTGAAAAAACAGAGAAAACTGGGCCAGGTAGGTGGTGGGGAACCATGGCGCAGCATCCTCTGTGGAGCTCACCAGGTGTGGGATGCACCGCTTGGCAGCCTCCCCTTGCATGCCAGGGCTGGCAGATCCACTCCCCCATTGCTGCCCTCTAGACAAGAGTTCAGGGGCCAGGGGATCAAGGCTACCTTCTTTCTCAAACTCTGGGGTCTGAAGGTCGTTAAACTTTTGTAAAAAGTTTTTTTCCTCCCCTATTTTCTTTGTCTGTTCCTCACTAATCCCGGAACAGGGATGTGTATCTCTCACTACCTGGGATTTGAAAAATTCTTCTTTGACTTCCAAGCTTTTGCCAGCTTCTGTTTCCATTGCATTAGAAAGTTTTTGCATTTGAGACGTTATGAGATTGTGCTGCAGCAAATGTCTCAATTTTGTTTTGTTCTAGTTGAAAAAATTTTGAAATCTACTTTTGCAGTAAGACCTCCCTCCCTTTTAGAGAAAGTACTTGACAGCTAATAACATCCTATATTAATAGACCAATAATTGCTACATTTCATACCATGTAGGTTTCCCTCTGAAACCTCAATCACATTTGGATATTGTGGTAGGGGGTTAAATCTAGCTACTAATGTGCTGTTCCAGCAAGCATTTCTCCACTTCTAATCTGTTTATTGAACCTCTAAGTAGAAACTTGTGCTCCTCTGGGTAGGAGTGGGGCTTTGAGATTGAGTTGCTTGGTTCTTTAGTGAGTATTCTAAGATCCTGAATTGCATTGAGAGTAGCTACTAATGTGCTGTTCCAGCAAGCATTTCTCCACTTCTAATCTGTTTATTGAACCTCTAAGTAGAAACTTGTGCTCCTCTGGGTAGGAGCAGAGCTTTGAGATTGAGTTGCTTGGTTCTTTAGTGAGTATTCTAAGATCCTGAATTGCATTGAGATGCATTTGTTGGTTTGGGTTTCAGATGAAAGCATGAAATCTCACTGACTTGCTGAACATTGTGGTTTTGAATCAGGGCTTGGGAGACAAAGCTGTGAAACCTCCCAAACCAAAGTTCTTAACAGAAATCACCAGCCAATTTGCATATTGGCTTAGCCTCAAAGTTTTAGCTCAACCCTGTTTAGGTGGCTATGATGTCTTATGAGTATCTTCTGATATTTAACCTAAGGGCCCTTTTGCTGTTTCCAAAATCTGTTGCCCCAGACAACTGAGGCACTTGTGCTATTGTCTGGACAGGATTACTTATGTGCTTAAAGGCTGGCTATCCCCCAGACTAAATAAATCTGGTGTCACCCTCTAAGTTTAAAAAATATTTCTTTGCTGACTTAAATACAAAAAAATGCAAAAAGCTTGGGCTTTCCTTTTATTTACTATTCTCTTTTCAACTCTTGCAAAGTTGTCAACACATACTTCAGTATTCTGCCAGCGACGTTACAGTGGTATTAGTGGTGGCCTCGGTTAGCATCATAAACTTGAATTTACCATTTACAGTAGGGTTGACTGACTTGGTCATGGCCAGACCAAAGGGAGCCAGGCAGACTCTTCACCACACGTGTTACCAGCCTTCCCTCCCTCACAACCCCCTTCTCCTACAGAAGGCAAAACATTCGTCTTAACGGCAAATGGTGAAAAACATGTTTGTTGCTTTTTCTTTAAATGATAAAAGAGAATTGTCAGTTGTCAACAGGTGCAGGTTCCACTGTGCATGCAGGAGGCTCCAGCTGCTGTGGGCATATGCCCGAGTACGTAGGCCAAGCAGCACCTTTAACCACGACCACCCCTGAGCAAAGCCCATTTAGTTCCTGCAGTTGGAATGTTTGGCCAATGTTAGAATCACTACCCAGGAGTTCCCAGGTGACATCTTCACTCCAGAGACTCTTCTAGTTACATAGGAAAATAAAAGGAAAGAAAAAAAGAAAGGGCAGAAGATAAAACTGTGCACTGATCATTGCTCAGGGCTGGACACCTGAAGGCCTAGCTGTTACAGACTTTGTGGAAACATTGCCTTTTCCTCCATGACTGGACAGGAAGAGAACTATCAGGTGATGGTGAAGCAAAAAGAAAGCTGGCATCTTAGACATTTTAAAATAAAGGTTTTGTACCAACAGTGTTACATGTGGCACAGATTTCTTAAGGCCCCTTTAGAAACATAAATGTGCTTTAAGAGAGCCTTATTTTAATTACTTATAGTGCAGAAGTCTCTTCAACTGCTGGTTCGAATTTATGTAAACATCAGACATCGCACAAGTTTTTGATCTTGAACACTGCTGTAACTGAGTATCCCATGTAGAACGTTCAGGTGAGGGGTCACTCCTATTGAAACATGTTCTAACGTCTCTGAGGCAGAAGCCTTTATCTGCTTATCGTTAAGATGTTAGTCATGAGGAAGATTCTTATCTTTCAGACTTTGATAGCTGTTACAAATCTTGCAAGCACTATTTTCTTGTGCTGTTTTTGTCAAATCAAATTTTGTTCTGAGTAATAATTCTCCATCCTGGTCTTATGATATCTCAGGGTGCCTCTAATTCTTTTATTTGGTAATCAAATCTTTCTAATACAATGCTTTATAAAAAAGAAATCACATTCCCCTTGGCTTAAAACTTTCGATAGTTCTCCACTGCATGTTAAGTCTTGCAGTGGAAAGAGATCATAGGGATCCAGTCTCCTGATGGATGTAGAAATTATCTCCCCAACAATCTTCTTCTGTCCCCCGCTCATCACCTCTAGCAGCAGGGACTTTGCTACCTCATGAGGTAATCGGTTTCACTATTG
>NW_007726906.1:0-10375 GCF_000696425.1 Galeopterus variegatus | reverse complement strand
GTTTGCTTTCGTTCAGAACTGATAGTTCCTCCTGTGACAGAAGACATTACCCTGTCTTACGTCTTTGCCAGTCAAGTCTCAGAGCGTTTCCCTACTCCATGCAGCATGGCGTCGAGACTCTTACCAATCTCTGGGTACACTCAAGTTTATAACATTGTTCCACTCAAGGCATGGAGCCAGATCAAGCCAGACTTATCATCTGGGCTTTGGAGAGCTACCCTATGAGCCTGTCTACCAGACCCGCCCATGTTGTTTCCAGGACTTTGCAATCCCTGATTCAGGCCGTCATCACTCCAGTCTTCTCCAGTACAGGCGTGGCCATTCTCTCTGGTCTGTCTGAAAGGTCCAAGAGAAGTGTATGTTATAATATTTTATGACAATATGATTTCAGGAACCTTCCATATGCCTGGTGCTGATGCTGGGTAAATAAACCATAGCCTCTGACATCCTGCAAATAACAGTAAGCTTCTTGGATGGACAATAAAAAAATGAATAAAAAAATTGGTGACTGCAAATGTTAGGAGTCATGGAGCTGGGAGCCACAGGTTGCTGTGTCAGAGAATCATGACTGTGCAGCTTTGTGCGGGTGGAACCTGACTTAGATAGGGTTGTCAGGGACAGCCTCCCTGGGGAGACACTATTGATGTGACCCATGAGGGAGGATAAGAAATTGGCTCTTTGCAGAGTGGACTGGGAGGGAGAGGGGAGCAGGAGTAGGAGGGAGGCAGCATGCGTAAGGATCCGAGGTGAGCAAGAGCTTAGTTGCTCAAGGAACCTAAAGAAGCTCCAAGGGGCTGGTGTGTGGGAAGGCTGTTAAAGGACGAGGCCGCATCATGAAGGGCTTTGTGAGCCATTTAAAGACTTGAGCTTTTCCCTAAAAGCAAAGGGAAGTTCTGTTCTGAAGGCATTTCAGCAGAAACCTGGGGGTGGGGTGGGGGGAGATTTTAATCTCAGAAAGAGCTGCCTGGTAGCCGTTCAGAGGCCTGTGGGCTGCCGTGGGGGGCCTGGCAGGGGGCAGCGTGCCCTCCTGGGGAGAGCCTGGTCTTCAGGGTGGTCAGACGCAGTGGGCGTCAAGAGAAGCCTGTGGTTGAACACGTGGCACAGCCACAGGGAGTGAGGGCTTGTTGGGAAGCAGCTCGGGGGGAACCAGAACTGTGTTGAAGAGCCAGCACCTCAGATCTGGGGCCACTGCTCAGTTCCTCTGATGTCTTGCAGTCTCCTCTGGGGACCTGGAGAGTCACCTGCCACTAGGGTCCCACTAACTTTGGGGAGAAGGGCAGCTCTGCCTCTGTGTGCCTGCGTCTTCCTGAGTTATTAGGGGAAACACGAGAGGAGAGTTGTCAGGTGACTGAAGATGGAACTAAGCTGCGGTTCCCCCAGCACCCCCCGTCTTTCCAATTGGGTTGACCGGCTTTCTTCACATTTAAGTGAGGATCAAGGGAGGGTGGGTCTCTCCCCTGCCTCTGAACCCCCTTCCCAATTTCCTTTTCACTGTTCTCAGTTTTCTCTGATTCTTGCCTTATTTTACCCAAACCACAGTCCAAACTACTACCCAGCGAAACGAAGGTTCCAGCTGCAAACGTTCACCTGACGTCCCACCTCTGTGGCTGGGCCTCATCCTGTAAGCAGGAGGTGGGGAAGTCATGTTTTCGGTGGCATAAGTCCTGCAGCCAAGGAGCGCCAGCCCTCTCCAACAGTGGGGACAGAGTGGGGGAGGGCGACGTGCCGTGTGGGACAGGGAATCCCGGGGTGGGGAGCAGATGGCTGGGGAGTGTGATCCATTTCTGCAGTGTGGATTCTGTGATGAAATGTCTTCCCCATCTCTCTAAGAAATCACCAGTAGAATATGAATTTCTCCTTGATATACAGAATTAGATTTTGGGGGGGGGGCTGGCATTAAAGGGCTTTCTCTCACCTGATGGGGAACGCGGGGACATGTCCACGGAGCACTGTAGAATCAGTTCACAGAAACGTAGAAGACAGGGTGTGTGTGCTGTATGTGCACGTGTGTATTGGTTTTGTCTTGTGTTTAGTTGCCTATGGTTTTTGGTTACTCGTGAGGCCTGTGAGCATCACGATTCTAGATTATCTTTGATTGGTGTAAAGAAGAATTTGGTACTGCCAGGACCCTGGCACAGTATTCAGTAATTATATTATATTTCATAATTGTTTGGAGCTGGATTATTTGTCCAATTCCATCACACATGATTATTTCCCTCTCTTGCCTTGTAAATTGGATAAAGCTCTTATCAGTATTCACCCAGCCATAGGAAACAGCCTGAGTTTTTCAGGCCCTCGCACTGCGCTTAGAGAGAATTTTAACGTATCTAAAAATACCAGGCTTAGTGCTATTTGTTTAACGCTGTTATTGCAGAGCACTCTTTTTGACTAAACCAGCCCCTGCTGCAGAAAGCGAAGGTGACAATGAACTGAAGCCATAGAACAGAAGCATCACCAGCTCGCGGGTATCAGGCAGAGAAACCCTCAGCGGACGCTGTCTGGGGGTCAGCAGACAGGTCTCAGCAGGACAAGGCTAGCTCGTGACCCCTCCAGGTGGGCAGCCAGGAAACCCACCTTCCCAGAGCTCCTTGTGGAGGCTCCCGGGGCCTGTGTGCACAAGGAGAGAGGTGCTGTGTGCGGCAGGTGAGGCCGTGGACCAGAGTGGATGTGGTGCAGTGGAGAGCAGAGGCCAGTCTCCATTTCTCCATCCTCACCTGGTATTTTTAGGCACTGTGCAGGGTACCAAGTGCTTCAACATAGTTGCTTGCCACCCAGCCTCATGAAGGACACAGAAGTGGTATTATCCCTGCCTACAGGTTTTGGCTTCGTAATAATCAGCCTAGAGTTGGCTCAGGGAGGTTTCCTATCACCAATGCAAGTAAGGACTGCACTGTGACTTGAACCTTTGCCTTCTGCCTCTATGGCTCATGTTATTCCCACAGTATTTTTGCCAAATTTATATAATCCCTGGGGCAAATGCTTTCTAGCTGTGAGACAGCAGCCTTGAGTCAGAGAAAGGCTGAGAGGTTTGGGTTTGGACTTCCTTGGATACGGATGGAGATTTCATCAGTGGGAAAGGAGGAGAGTGCAGGTCTCTGCCTCGGGGACTTACTCAGGCTGTGTTGTGGAAGTTGTGTAGACAGGAGACACTCGCTGCTGCAGCTTCGAGGCTGGAGATGCACAGGGAGCTGAGACCCAGCCCTAGGCATGGGGTTGCTTTCTTCGTACTGCACTCAGCTGGGTTAAGGTGTCCCCAGCCACAGCAGTCTTGGGTACCATGAAGTTACCAAGGATGCAAAAATACCCCAAACTGTGCATGTTAATGAGCAAGGGCAGCACATTCTTCTAACCGAGGATCAATGAGTACCTCCCATGTTAGAGGAATTGGAAATAATTTTAAACAAAACATTTATTATTGCAATTTTCGTTTTTAGCTGTACTGTTCATTATAATCATAATGTATTCCTAATTTTTTACAGAGTTCAGTAGTCTAGTTAAATATAGGAATGTTTAAAGAATCAAAATATCTAATAAGGGTTCCCAGGTAGGATTTATTTAAAATCTACTTATGTATTAAAATATACAAATCACAAATATAAACAATGTCAAAAAGCAAAAAACACAATCAAGTATTTAAAATTCTCTCTATTATTATTCAACTAAGAAAAAAAGCTGTTCTATTTTTCTTTTTGAAAAGAAACGTTCCTAAGTGAGCAGTCACTAAAATTATTGGTAATATAGCATAATGCATTTCACAATTTTACAAGTGCATCTTAATTTTTCTTGTTTCTTTTTTTCTACTCCCTACCTTTNATTTCAGCAGAAACCTGGGGGTGGGGTGGGGGGAGATTTTAATCTCAGAAAGAGCTGCCTGATAGCCGTTCAGAGGCCTGTGGGCTGCCGTGGGGGGCCTGGCAGGGGGCGGCGTGCCCTCCTGGGGAGAGCCTGGTCTTCAGGGTGGTCAGACGCAGTGGGCGTCAAGAGAAGCCTGTGGTTGAACACGTGGCACAGCCACAGGGAGTGAGGGCTTGTTGGGAAGCAGCTCAGGGGGAACCAGAACTGTGTTGAAGAGCCAGCACCTCAGATCTGGGGCCACTGCTCAGTTCTTCTGATGTCTTGCAGTCTCCTCTGGGGACCTGGAGAGTCACCTGCCACTAGGGTCCCACTAACTTTGGGGAGAAGGGCAGCTCTGCCTCTGTGTGCCTGCGTCTTCCTGAGTTATTAGGGGAAACACGAGAGGAGAGTTGTCAGGTGACTGAAGATGGAACTAAGCTGCGGTTCCCCCAGCACCCCCCGTCTTTCCAATTGGGTTGACCGGCTTTCTTCACATTTAAGTGAGGATCAAGGGAGGGTGGGTCTCTCCCCTGCCTCTGAACCCCCTTCCCAATTTCCTTTTCACTGTTCTCAGTTTTCTCTGATTCTTGCCTTATTTTACCCAAACCACAGTCCAAACTACTACCCAGCGAAACGAAGGTTCCAGCTGCAAACGTTCACCTGACGTCCCACCTCTGTGGCTGGGCCTCATCCTGTAAGCAGGAGGTGGGGAAGTCATGTTTTCGGTGGCATAAGTCCTGCAGCCAAGGAGCGCCAGCCCTCTCCAACAGTGGGGACAGAGTGGGGGAGGGCGACGTGCCGTGTGGGACAGGGAATCCCGGGGTGGGGAGCAGATGGCTGGGGAGTGTGATCCATTTCTGCAGTGTGGATTCTGTGATGAAATGTCTTCCCCATCTCTCTAAGAAATCACCAGTAGAATATGAATTTCTCCTTGATATACAGAATTAGATTTTGGGGGGGGGGCTGGCATTAAAGGGCTTTCTCTCACCTGATGGGGAACGCGGGGACATGTCCACGGAGCACTGTAGAATCAGTTCACAGAAACGTAGAAGACAGGGTGTGTGTGCTGTATGTGCACGTGTGTATTGGTTTTGTCTTGTGTTTAGTTGCCTATGGTTTTTGGTTACTCGTGAGGGGACGTGTCCACGGAGCACTGTAGAATCAGTTCACAGAAACGTAGAAGACAGGGTGTGTGTGCTGTACGTGCACGTGTGTATTGGTTTTGTCTTGTGTTTAGTTGCCTATGGTTTTTGGTTACTCGTGAGGCCTGTGAGCATCACGATTCTAGATTATCTTTGATTGGTGTAAAGAAGAATTTGGTACTGCCAGGACCCTGGCACAGTATTCAGTAATTATATTATATTTCATAATTGTTTGGAGCTGGATTATTTGTCCAATTCCATCACACATGATTATTTCCCTCTCTTGCCTTGTAAATTGGATAAAGCTCTTATCAGTATTCACCCAGCCATAGGAAACAGCCTGAGTTTTTCAGGCCCTCGCACTGCGCTTAGAGAGAATTTTAACGTATCTAAAAATACCAGGCTTAGTGCTATTTGTTTAACGCTGTTATTGCAGAGCACTCTTTTTGACTAAACCAGCCCCTGCTGCAGAAAGCGAAGGTGACAATGAACTGAAGCCATAGAACAGGAGCATCACCAGCTCACGGGTATCAGGCAGAGAAACCCTCAGCGGACGCTGTCTGGGGGTCAGCAGACAGGTCTCAGCAGGACAAGGCTAGCTCGTGACCCCTCCAGGTGGGCAGCCAGGAAACCCACCTTCCCAGAGCTCCTTGTGGAGGCTCCCGGGGCCTGTGTGCACAAGGAGAGAGGTGCTGTGTGCGGCAGGTGAGGCCGTGGACCAGAGTGGATGTGGTGCAGTGGAGAGCAGAGGCCAGTCTCCATTTCTCCATCCTCACCTGGTATTTTTAGGCACTGTGCAGGGTACCAAGTGCTTCAACATAGTTGCTTGCCACCCAGCCTCATGAAGGACACAGAAGTGGTATTATCCCTGCCTACAGGTTTTGGCTTCGTAATAATCAGCCTAGAGTTGGCTCAGGGAGGTTTCCTATCACCAATGCAAGTAAGGACTGCACTGTGACTTGAACCTTTGCCTTCTGCCTCTATGGCTCATGTTATTCCCACAGTATTTTTGCCAAATTTATATAATCCCTGGGGCAAATGCTTTCTAGCTGTGAGACAGCAGCCTTGAGTCAGAGAAAGGCTGAGAGGTTTGGGTTTGGACTTCCTTGGATACGGATGGAGATTTCATCAGTGGGAAAGGAGGAGAGTGCAGGTCTCTGCCTCGGGGACTTACTCAGGCTGTGTTGTGGAAGTTGTGTAGACAGGAGACACTCGCTGCTGCAGCTTCGAGGCTGGAGATGCACAGGGAGCTGAGACCCAGCCCTAGGCATGGGGTTGCTTTCTTCGTACTGCACTCAGCTGGGTTAAGGTGTCCCCAGCCACAGCAGTCTTGGGTACCATGAAGTTACCAAGGATGCAAAAATACCCCAAACTGTGCATGTTAATGAGCAAGGGCAGCACATTCTTCTAACCGAGGATCAATGAGTACCTCCCATGTTAGAGGAATTGGAAATAATTTTAAACAAAACATTTATTATTGCAATTTTCGTTTTTAGCTGTACTGTTCATTATAATCATAATGTATTCCTAATTTTTTACAGAGTTCAGTAGTCTAGTTAAATATAGGAATGTTTAAAGAATCAAAATATCTAATAAGGGTTCCCAGGTAGGATTTATTTAAAATCTACTTATGTATTAAAATATACAAATCACAAATATAAACAATGTCAAAAAGCAAAAAACACAATCAAGTATTTAAAATTCTCTCTATTATTATTCAACTAAGAAAAAAAGCTGTTCTATTTTTCTTTTTGAAAAGAAACGTTCCTAAGTGAGCAGTCACTAAAATTATTGGTAATATAGCATAATGCATTTCACAATTTTACAAGTGCATCTTAATTTTTCTTGTTTCTTTTTTTCTACTCCCTACCTTTGCTGTTCTATTTTTCTTTTTGAAGAGAAACGTTCCTAAGTGAGCAGTCACTAAAATTATTGGTAATATAGCATAATGCGTTTCACAATTTTACAAGTGCATCTTAATTTTTCTTGTTTCTTTTTTTCTACTCCCTACCTTTGCTTCCCATTTTATTTTAAGAGATTTCTGCTCCTTTCTGAATGGGGCCACTTTCCATATTTTTGTGCTTTCTCCTTCAGTGGAAGGACCTTGGCTTGTCCATGATTCCTTGACCCCTGTTTTAGCAGCGATGGCTGGTGGAACTATCTAGTCTGCTGTCAATGTCCCCGCTCTCTTCTACATTTTAATAAAAAGAGGAAATGTTATAATTCCATCAGTCCTTTGTGACAGGAACAGGCAGGTAGTAAACAATCACGTTGATGACATTGTGATTCGTCCTTCCTTCAATTTTATTTTATTAAAGCGTAACCAGAGAGGACCAACCTCTTCTTGTTTCTGGAGAAGGTTTGCTTCAGAATCACTTTCACTGCCTCTGGTTATGGATGCCAAGAATGAGTCGAGCATTCTGAGCTCTTTCTGGAGCGCTGACATCTGCTCTAACCCTGTGGGTGTTTGGAAAGATCGTAGCTGGTCAGTCGTCCCTGCTGGACAAAGCCTAGACCCAGCTCTGGTTCTCAAGTAGCTTCCAGGTCTGCCCTCGTGCTGGCTCTCTCCCTGACCAGCCTTGGGATCGGAGTTTCCTGACGGGAGGTTTAGCCAGCTCTGTCTGAGCAATGTGGTGGCACATGCCAACATTCCCTTTGCCCTTCATAATGTTCGTCATTTTAGGATTAGAAACAACAACTAAAAAGGAGCACAGATCCACTTCAAGGCTGCTGGCAGAGAGGAATGCGTCTGTTCCTCCTAACAGCAGACGGGTTTTAAATTAGGATGAAACCAACTGTGTCTAGTTCCCAGTTAAGACACTGACTCTGGAAGATTTATATAGACCAGTGTTCCTTAAATGGAGGTGTACATTAGAGTCACATGAAAAGGTGTTTCAAAATACTCTGATGTAGGCCCCTCTCTATACCCCCTGAGTCAGAAACTCATGGGGGACCCCATCTTTGTAGAAAGTTGCCAGGGGATGTTGATATACATCGCTAAGAGCAGTTGGGTCAGAGGAGAGACCCATAGCTGTGTGGAGTCCATCTGACCACCAGGCTGCAGTGGAATGTTCGTCAGGCCTTTCATCTCACAGGGCATGTGCTGTTTTGTGCAGCTCCCTGACATCACTCAGGGTGCTTGTCATAGTGAGAGAAGGTGCACTGTTGGGCACTCAGAAAAATGAACATGTTCAAATTCTGTCATTCTTCACTGCACAGGAGACACTTGCTGCCTTACATGGGCCAGGGCAGTGCTAAGAGCCTGGGGCTGGTGACCAGTAGGCTGATCCCAATCTGGGCTCTGGTGGCAATTAGCTAAGATACCAGGCTGTGCTCACATGATTTCTCTGGGCTTTGGTCTTTTTGGTAGCAAGAAGATTATACTAGGTGAAGCGTAAGGTCCTTTGAAGTTCCAGGCTACTTTGATTTCAGATTTAAAAATTTTTTAAAAGTATTACACAAGTGAACTATTCTCATTCTAGAAAACTGTAAAACATTGGGTAAGCAAAAAGAAAAGAAAAACTTTGTGGTCCTGCTGCCCTGAGACAATCTTTAATGTAATTCTTCTAGTTCTTGCACAAGGATAAACACAGATATGCATGAGTGCACATAAACATAAAAATCCATGTATTTTATATAATATATATTTTATAAAAAGGTGATTGTATTGTGTACTGTCTTGCAATCTCTTTGGTTAACATATCAGGAACATGGAACACCTTTTCATGCCATTAAATGTACATTTGACACCTTTAACATGAGGGCAGATAGCTTAGTGACCTAGGACCTGGTCTTGGGGACTGCCCCTGGTTCTGCTCCTTACTAGCTCTGTAACTTTGAACTAGTTACTGCATCTCTTTAAATCGTAATTTTCTCCCATGGAAAATGGCCATCATAGTAATGCCCACTTCATAAAGTGTTCCAAGGATTAAATCAGACAGTGCATTTTAAGTACTTAGTGCAGTGTCTGGCCCATATAAGGGTACAGTAAATGTTAACTAGAAATGCTACATATCATTTCATTTTACTAATGTGCATCATTTAACCAATCCTCTGTTATTGCTTATTTTGATTTCTCTTTGCTATTAGACACAATGCTGCACTGATCATTTTATAGATAAGTACTTGTATATATTCTTAGAACATATTCCTAGAATTGCTGAGCTAAAGGGCATGCACGTTTTAAAGATGTCAATACATAGAGCCAAAGTGCCCTACGCAGAAAGGTTATAGCAGTCCACAAGACTGACCACTGCCCATATCTAGGGGAGGTATGTGTTAGTTTTTCTTTTCATTTTTTAAGTTAAAGGGAAGGGAAAATGGGTTAAAAAATGGTGTCATTTTATTTAGCATTTATTTTTATGAACATGCTCATTTTGCCCATTTTTCTATTGGAGTGTTTGCATCTTTATTGTTGATTCATGTGATCATTTATGCATTTAGAGTAGCAACTCTTTGCTTTCATTTATTCCTGAGACCCATCTTCACACCCAAGGGCCGGGATAATTGCTGGTGGCAAACAAGATAGTCCCTGTCCTTGTCCTTGTGTGTATTAGGTGCAGGGAGGAAAATGGATATGAAATAAGGAATGAAAACCTGAAGTCAAGGAGGATTACAGGGCTGTGTGGACTGTTAGATGGGCTTCACTGCGAGAGGCTTCCCCAGGGCAGGGATGAGTGAGGTGTTGGTTGGAAAAAGAGGACTTAGCCAGGTATAGACTGGGTAGATGGGAGTTGCAGGAACGTAAGTTGAAAGTATTTTTTTTTAGTTTTGTTTTTGTTTGCTTTTAAATTTAGCTCATGGTCTGTGTTGACATCTCAAGGTTTTAAAATTAGTAAAATGTATTAATATTTATTTACTTGTATATTTTTCTTGGAAGGTCTACCCCATGAGGTTTTCCTTTTTAATTTTTGATCCTACTAGAACTCTTCATCCTAGATAAGACAGATGTTCATTTAAAATAAACACCAAAAGGGCCGGCCCCGTGGCGCACTCGGGAGAGTGCAGCGCTGGGAGCGCAGCACCGCTCCAGCCGCGGGTTCGAATCCTACATAGGAATGGCCGGTGTGCTCACTGGCTGAGCACCGGTCACGAAAAAGACAAAAAAAAAAAATAATAATGTAGTTTTGGGCCGAGCCCATGGCGCACTTGGGAGAGTGTGGAGCTGGGAGTGCAGCAGCGCTCCCGCTGTGGGTTCGGATCCTATATAGGGATGACCGGTGCACTCACAGCACTCACTGGCTGAGTGCGGTGTGGCTGGTCTCACAAAAAAGGACAAAAAATAAAATAAAATAAAAAACACCAAAGATTGTGCTTCTAGAAGTGTGTTCAGGGGTAAGGCTCATGCATAGGAAGGCTAACCTTTCTGATAACCTTTTAAAACCTGCGCTCAGTGAAGC